>NC_133758.1:93090837-93391551 GCF_036562045.2 Rhinolophus sinicus
TCAATTTTTGTCCCACCATAAAAAAAACATGGGTTTGGGCCGGCCCGTGGCTCAGACGGTTAGAGCTCCATGCTCCTAACTCTGAAGGCTGCCGGTTCAATTCCCACATGGGCCAGTGGGCTCTCAACCACAAGGTTACCAGTTCGATTCCTCGAGTCCCGCAAGGGATGGTGGGCAGCGCCCCCTGTAACTAAGATTGAACATGGCACCTTGAGCTGAGCTGCCGCTGAGCTCCCAGATGGCTCAGTTGGTTGGAGAGTGCCCTCTCAACCACAGGGTTGCCGGTTTTGACTCCTGCAAGGGATGGTGGGCTGTGCCCCCTGCAACTGGCTACGGCGACTGGACCTGGAGCTGAGTTGCATCCTCCACAACTAAGATTGAAAGGACAACAACTTGATTTGGAAAAAAGTCCTGGAAGTACACACTGTTCCCCAAATAAAGTCCTGTTCCCCTTCCCCAATAAAAAATAAAACAAAAACAATAACAAAAAAAAACATGGGTTTAACCTTTTTTTGTTGTACGATTAAGGATAACAGGGAAGTTAATCTAAAGAATGGAAAAAAGAGACAATTCAGGTGCATTAATAAATAGAACAATACTTAATATACACCATAAAACAACTGATATTTTCTTAGTGTTATTATAATGTGATGTATAGTAATTTTCACCAAACCTTTAAAACTCCTTTGTGACTTTTAGATAGCTAGTTTTAGGACTAAAGAAACAGTTTCACAAAGATTAAGTAATTCTCTGAAGTCCAGAGGTCACTGACATGAATATGAAGCCCTGGTCTCTGGCCTTTATTTCTGTTTTCTACCTATTGGGATATATTTATTTTGCACAGTACTTTTCCTTAGGAGTATTTTTCTCTCCCTCCTTATGAAAATACCATAAAACATTGTTTTCAAGGAGTGAAACACATTTTTAACCTCAGACTATATTGGATTTCTGCAAGAGTGCTAGAAAAGTTGACTATTTCAAGTTGTAGATGTCAGCTTGCTCAAAATAACATTTAAAATATTAAAACCTAGAATGGATTTTAAATAAAAAAGCTGATATACAGAAGTTTTAATAAAATGGTTGAGATTCTATAATAAAACAGTGGTAAGGCTGGATAATTTCTAATATATTATCAGTTCTTATGTCTGTGATCTGTTCATTTAGGTAGTAGGTCTAAGGAGACACACTTACCATAAAGATAAGCAAATTCTAGTTATTTTCCTACTTCTCAAATTCACCCCATTCTCCCCATAAATCTTTCCATGTGCTGTAGTAGGCTTTAGTAGTTTCTTCTCACGAAGCAGTTCTACCCACTATTTGCCTTTAAAAATATTTATTTTATCTTTAGCAATCAAGAGACATATAAGCACATAAACTGAAAACAAACAAACAAAAAGCAATCCATCTAATACCATTATATTTTCTAATGTTATGTAAAATGCTCATTTAAATGGTATTCCCAACTAGAAAGGATTTTCATGGTATTCAGCTTTATAAGTGGTTTGAAAGTTCCATTAAAAGAATCCCTGCTTATTTTTCTTCTCAGTTGTGTCTTATCCTATGCTGGGTGTGCTGTGGTTACAGCTGCTGGTTAGAGTGTCAAGGAGTCTCACTGGCCTGAGTGCCCCCTTTACACTTGTGCTTTTTTACTCAATACTATGCATTTCAGAAAACTTTATAGAGTCTTTGTATTTCTTTTTCTAAACTTTTTCATCCTTAGGCAAACAAACTGATGAAGTGAGGGCATGTTTGGATGTAGAAAAACAAGTTAGGAACAGTCTCAGTCGTATAACTCTTTGCTTCGTGACCTTGGACATTCACTTAACTTCACTTTCACAGTCTAAAAGCCTCCCATATGATCACAAAACTTATTTGCAAAGCCTTAAAATATGTTTACCGACAGACAAAGTAGTCTGAAAAACATAGACGTATGTGGTGATCTATACCATTACTGCTCTAGAGAAATAACTAAAACTTAACTTTATCCTTATAGGTGAGTAGAAGAGCTGTGTCTTTTTGGTCAATTATTTTCACTCAAATTGAAAAGGTAAATACTGACTCAAATGATTACATGCTGGACAAAAGAATGGAAAAAAATAATGAAGTTTTCTCAAAATGGAGAAGATTAAGGATTCAAGGGTTAAGGGCATTTCTTAGACTTATTTAGTACTTTTGTAAGGTATATGAAAATGGGGACTATATCATGGGATCTTAAAGTTGGAAGATAAGCAGTTCTGGCAAATAATATGCCAAACCGATGGAGACAATTCAGGCAGCTATCCAAACAGCCATACACGATAAAAACCTAAGGAAAGTGGTGGCATTTTCAGTTCTAGTTAAAAAGAAGTAAATATATTTTACTTCCCCACTGAAGGCGACTCCAAATCCTGCACAGAACACATGGAACAGCTATCTGAGGATGCTGGAAAGCAAATGATAGCAGGCGACTGGAGAACAAAACCAGAGTATGAAGTGCCACTGATCCAGTGATGAGTTTCTTGATTTTTCTTCCTCTCCCGCATTTCTGACTCTGGACTTAAAGACAGTCAAAAACCTCAAATTGTACACCAAGTAAAGATAGAGAGCACTAAGAAAAGCCCTGTCTTTCTGTTTCCAGGAGTATAAAATTAGGGCCCCACAGGTCAGAGAGAGTGGGGAAAATATCTTGTCCTATTTAAGCCCCGAATCTCTCCCATACTATTTCATAGCAGTGCTCGGTGTCTACAACCACAGTGAGAAAAGCCCTTCTCTGACTAGTGAAACCATGATCTTAAAAGCATGGGTTAATACCTGATTTTTGTTTCTCTCTCTATCCCCTTACTAGATGGTCCTGGAGTCAGATGCTATATCAGGAAGTACATGGCAGAGCAGGGAAATTAAGACCTTTGATTTCTAGCAGAAGAACAATATGAGGGCCCTGGGAGGAAAAAAAATTCAGAGAGTTCCTGGAGTAGATGGGGGCATAAGAAAACTATTCTTTAAAGTTGTATATGATCTCTTCATTACATCCCTGAGCTGTTTATGCATAGATTTGACCTTGAGAAGCATACTGACAATTTAGAGAACTGAGTTAGGGGTTAGCCCACCACCCAGGTTCCAGACAGTCCTATGGATCTTAAATTTAGGATAAATCAGAAGAAAATTGCAAAGATTTTGAAAATTGAACTGACATGGGAACCGCAACTCTCAGGAAGTAGACTAGAATTTGTGATCTGAGCCTAACTGGGTTACCTGCTAAAATAACAACAACAACAACAACAGCAACAACAAATCGACATTCTCCACAAGAATTGAATAACACCCAGAATTAACATGATATCTAAAATATTCAGGATACAAACTAAAATTTCTCAACAAATGGTGATCCAGGAAAGTCTCAAAAAGCTCCTAAGGAGAAAGATAGCCAGTGATGAAACCCTTGAAATAATACAAGTGCTGAAATTATCAGATAAGAACTTTACTATAACCATGTTCCAAGAAGTAATGGCAGACCTTCTTGAAATGAAAGGAAAGATAGAGACTATTGGCTGAGAAATAGAGGCTGTTTTTTTAAAAATGGAACCAACTGGAACTTTAACAACTGAAAAATACAATGACCGAAAAAAAATAATTGGATGGGTTCAAGAACAGAATGGAGATAAGAGGAAAAAGTCAGTGAACTTAAATATAGATGAAGATATTATCCAATATGAACAATAGAAAGAAGAAAAAGGAAAAAAGAACAAAAAACATAAAAACATTAACAGACTCAGAGATCAATGAGATAACACACAAAGAATCACTGGAATTACAGAAGGAAAGGAGAAAGAGTGTGGATCTTAAATAAATATTTGAAGACATAATGGCTAGAAATTTCACAGTTTGGCAAAAGACAAACCAACAGATTCATGAAGCTCAGAGAAACTAAAACAGAACAAGCTCAAAGAAATCCATGCCCAGACTCATCAAAATCAAATGACTGGAAATTAAAGACAAATAAAATAATCTTGAAAGCAGCCTGAGAAAAACGATTATTACACACTGTGGGGCAATGATTCAACTGACTATGGATTTCTCACCAGAAACCATATTATGTAAAAGACACTATGCGAGGTATGAAGTGGAATTAAGGATGGGTTTTAAAATGCTTACAATTATGTCAGAAGAGCCGGACGCATACATGTATAGCCAAAATACAGGACCATGCATTGGGATGCCATTAAGAAGATATCAACAGACAGTCACAGGAGTACAAAGGATCAGGCAAATATTTTAGACAGATGGGGAGTTAAAAAGGCTTCATGAGGAAATTGCTGCTAAGCTTGGCATTGAAGGAGGGATTTTATTTTATTTTTAGTGTACATGTATTTATATCCCATTGCCTTTCAGAAAGATTTTGATGTAACTTATAAAAATATATATATCCCAACAGGATATGATCATTAATTCAGGCAATCGAAGTAACAGGAAAAAAAAAAAAAAAAAAAAAAACTACAGGTAATACTAGATGAAAGAAATGAAAGCCATGGGTCCTAGAGAATTGCTGGAAGAAACTACAGATTTTCTGGTAGCCTTGGAGGCCAGAAGATGAGTCTATTTCTAAACAACAACATAGGGAATGGGAATTTTAGGCACAAAGTTAAGCAGCATGAGTAGAAAGCCTCTGGAAAGTGGTCACTATATACCATGGCAGGCTGATGTGAGCCTTGAGAGAGAGGATAATTTCATGTCATGACAAGGATTCTGGGCTTTATTCTGTGCGAAATGAGGAGACATGGAATTTTGAGATCAGGGAGTGCTGATCACAGTTCCGCTGTTCAGTAGTGATTCTGGCAGTAATGCTATGGGTGGTTGTGGGTATACTGGCATTCAATCGATAATGTATTAAAGGGAAAAAGATGTAAATAAGCTGAAAAAGTATTGAATTCTGTTATAAATTATAGAGTTGTGATTGACTGGTAATATTAGCGCTACATTAAGGCCCTGAGAAGTGACTAAGTGCGGCAGCATAGCATCATAGGTAAGAGGAAAGGCATTAGAGCCAGTTGCCTAGTCTACCTCTGACTGAGTGGCCCTGGGGAAGTTGCTTGACTTACCTGGTTTCAAATTTATCTATTTATTTTTTTAAATTTATGATGTGGAGACAATAATAACTTTACTGATCTCTTAGGGGTGTTGTGAGGATTAAATAAATAATGAATATGACTAAACAGAACAGAAACTAGTACATGGTAAACATGCAATAAATATTAGGCATCATTACCATGTCTTTGTTACATATATATATATATATATATATATATATATATATATTTAATTTTCTATCTTAATGACCTGAGATTAATTTGTTCTCAGCAAATTATTCAAGATTAACACTTTAAAATCATGATTATTTTCAAAACATACAACAACAAATGCATAAATACAAATTTTAATTGTGCTGGAAATATTCTCTTTGTGAAAACAAGTGTCAAAATGAAGATTAACTCCAGATAATGGCATTAGGACAATGGAGAAAAAAATCCAGTCTTCCTAAGAGATGGTGCAAGCAGAAGCTAGGCAAGTAGCCAGTGTCTGAGTCAAATAGATGATAGTGCCAAGGAAAGAAACTGACACTGAAGTCAGAAAATAACATATTATAGAATGGCCTACACCATGGAAATGGGTACAGCAGGAGGCAGGTCCTCTTATCGCTGAAATGACCAAGTATTTGCCCCAGGAATTCCAGGGACCAAGCCTAAGGCAACAAGACAACCAGACTTGGCAAGGATTAGGTCTGTACCAGGTCAGGCCTGAGTTGCATGTTGAAGGTATGTAACACTGGAAGCTAAGATTGGGTAAGTAGTTTCAGGGTCTTGACAGGTATTATACCAATAGAGGTATAAGAAAAGTAAAACCCATGTAAATGCTTTCCAGAAGTTGCCTTGACTTCAGCTCTAACTTTGATGAGTTTTTCTACTTTATCTGTAGTCATTTTACCATTTAGCTTATGATCTGTTCATGACTTCCTTCCCATTCTCTACCACATAAAAAAAAGTTTCAGGAATTCTCTCTGTCTTAATTGTAGACAAAACATCCAGAGTGATATTACATTATAACCTCTTTGGCATTACTTTTCATAAGACAATCACAAGTAATAACTAATATATGACTTCAAATTATTAACAGAATGCAGCCTATGTAATATGTAAAAGAAATACATAGTTGCTAAGGCAGAGGAAAGTGACCTAAATAAGTTTAATCCTACCATATCAGAAAACATAAAGATTAAATATTTTAAGGTTGAGAAAGAATTTCTTCTCTGATACATTCAAATTTCTTGCTTTGAGAATGTAACGAATAAAGATAACTCAAAATAACGTGTATGTGTATTTATGCATAAAAAATAGGTGAACGAATTGCTAGCCAACCTACATTATGTTCGGAAAAAGAATTAGTAGAAAACATTTCTTCAAGTTGTTTCATTACCTCAAAAACATTTAGGAAACTCACAAATTTAACATGCTTTTCAAATTGTAAGCCTAATGAGGTGTGAGGCAGAGTGCTATGCTCTGGGGATACAAAGATAACTAAAATCATGGTGTCAGACCTCAATGACTTTATGCCTACCAAGAAGCTAGCCAGATTAAGTTGATAACTTTCTTTTCTTGAAATTTATTTTTATTAAGTATAGTTGACATACAATATTATATTAGTTTCAGATGTACAACATAGTAATTTGACATTTATATGCCTTATGATGTAATCACCATGATAAGTATAGTGACTATCTGTCATCATACAAAGTTATTATATTATTGACTATATTCCCTGTACTGTAAATTATATCTTGTGACTTGTTTATTTTATAATGGGAAGTTTGTACCTCTTATTTCCCTTTACATTTTTCACTCATCCACCCACACCCCTCCCCTCTGGCAACTAGCAATTTCTTATCTGCATCTATGAGTCTGTTTCTGTTTTGTTTTTTACATTCCACATGTAAGTGAAATTGTATGGTATTTGTATTTCTCTGATTTATTTCACTTAGCATACTTTCTAGGTCCATCCATGCCATCACAAATACAAGATTTCATTATTATTTATTGATGAGCAATATTCTATTTTATGGCTGAATTATATATGTATACATTGCATCTTCTTTATCCATTCATCTATCAGTGAACATCTAGGTTGCTTCCATATATTGGCTATTGTAAATAATGCTGGAATGAACATAGAGGTGCATATATCTTTTTGAATTTGTTTTTGTTTTCTTCAGACAAATACTCAAAAGTGGAACTGAGCGTGTATAGTAGTTCTAGTTTTAGATTTTTGAGGAATCTCCATCCTGTTTTCCATAGTGGCTGCAAATTTACAATCCCACCAAGCATGCAGAAGGATTCCCTTTTCTCCACATCCTCGCCAAAACTTGGTATTTGTTGACTTTTTCATAATAGCTATTCTGACAGGTGTGAAATGATATCTCATTGTGGTTTTGATTTGTATTTTCCTTATGATTAGTGATGTTGAACATATTTTCAGAGGACTGTGGCTATATGTATTTCTTCTTTGAAGAAATATCTACTCAGGTCCTCTGCCCTTTTTTAATCAGATTTTTTTTGATGTTCAGTTTTATGAATTCTTTATATATTTTGGATATTATACCATTATTGGATATGTCATTTGAAAATATCTTCTCTCATTCAGTGGGTAG
The DNA here is from genome assembly GCF_036562045.2 of Rhinolophus sinicus. Taxonomy (NCBI): domain Eukaryota; kingdom Metazoa; phylum Chordata; class Mammalia; order Chiroptera; family Rhinolophidae; genus Rhinolophus; species Rhinolophus sinicus. The sequence continues at coordinate 93,098,513 of NC_133758.1, forward strand.
TCCTTTGTTTTGTTGAGGGTTTCCTTCACTGTGAAAAAACTGTTTAGTTTCATGTAGTCTCATTTATTTATTTTTGTTTTTGTTGCCCTTACCTGAGGAGATATATCCAAAAAATATACCTAAGATCAATGTCAAAGAGTTTACTGACTATGTTTTCTTCTAGGAGTTTTATGGTTTCAGGTCTCACATTTAAGTCTTTAATATATTTTGAGTTTATTTTTGTATATGATGTAATAAAGTGGTCCAGTTTCATTTTTTTATGTATCTGTCCAGCTTTCCAAACACTATTTATTAAAGAAACTGTCATTTACCTATTGTATATTCTTGACTCCTTTGTCATAGATTAATTGACCATATACGTGTAGGTTTATTTCTGGACTCTATTTTGTTTCATTGATAGATGTGTCATTTTTGTGCCTATACTATACTGTTTTGATTACTCTTGTGTTATACTAGAGTTTGAAATCAGGGAGCATGATGCCTCCAACTTTAATCTTTCTCAAGATTGCTTTGGCTATTCAGGGTCTTTTGTAGTTCCATATAAATTTTAGGATTATTTGTTCTAGCTCTGTGAAACATGCTATTGTTATTCTGATAGGAATTTCATTGAATCTGTAGATTGCTTTCTTTTCATTTTCATTTGCACCAAAATAATTTTTCCATCCCTTAACTTTCAGTCTGTGTGAGTCTTTTGATTTGAAGTGAGTCTCTTGCAGGCAGTACATAGATGGGTCTTACTTTTTTATCCATTCAGCCACCCTATCCTTTAGATTGGAGCATTTGGTACATTTACATTTAACATCATTATAGACAAGCATGTATTTATTGCCATTTTGTTAATTGTTTTTGGTTGTTTTTCTAGTTCTCTCTTTCTTCTTCTCTTGTTCTTTTTCCTTGTGGTTTGCTGTTTTTCTTTAATGTTATGTTTGGGTTCATTTCTCTTTACTTCTTGAGTATCTTTCCTAGGTTTTTGGTTTGTGGTTACCATGAGATTCACATATAATGATATATATGTATCTATATATACCTCTCTCTCTCTCTCTCTCTCTCTCTCTCTCTCTCTCTCTATATATATATATATATATATATATATATATATATATATTTACACACACACATATAGAGAGATAGATAGATAGATCTATATATCAGTCTATTTTAAGTTGATAGGTATTTAAGTGCAAATGCATTCTAAAAGTGCTACATTTTTACTGCCCTCCACGATTTATGTCTTTGATGTCATATTTTAGAACTTTTTGTTTTATGTATATAGTCGATTTTGCTACTTTTGTCTTTTAACCTTCATACGAACTTTTCAAGTGGCTGATTCACACTGCTTTTATTATATATTTGCTTTTACCAGTGAGATTTTTTTTTTCTTCCATATGTTTTCTTACTTATGGTTATGGCCTTTTCTTTTAGCTTAAAGAAAACTCTTTAACATATCTTTTAAAGCTGGTTTAGTGGTGATGAACTCTAGTGTTTGCTTCTCTATGCAATTATCATTCCTTCAATTGTGAGTAACTTTACTGAGTAGAGTGTTCTAGGTTTTAAGTTCTTTCCTTTCAGTGCTTTAAATATATCCTGCCACTCCCATATAGCCTGCAAAGTTTCTGCTGAGAAATCTGCTGATATACTTAAGGGTTTCCCTTGTATGTGACTATGTATTTTCCTTTTGATGCCTTCAAGATTCTCTTTATTTTTAACTTTTGTCATTTTAATTACAATGTGTCTTCGTGTGGATCTGTTTGTGTTCATCTTGTTTGGGAATCTCTGCTTTGTGGACCTGGATGTCTGTTTCCTTCCCCAGGTTAGGAAAGTTTTCAGCCATTATTTCTTCAAATAAGTTTTCTCCTCATTTCTCTTTCTTCTCCTTCTAGGAGCTATATAATGCAAATGTTAGGATGCTTGATGTTGTCCCAGCATCCCTTAAACTATCCTTTAACCCCCTCCCCCTTTTGCTGCTCTGATTGGGTGATTTCCACTATTCTGTTTTCCGGGTCACTATTCTGTTCTTCTGTATTACCTAATCTGTTATTGATTCCCTCTAGTGTCATTTTCAGTTCATTTATTGTATTCTTCAGCTCTGATAAGATCTTTCTTATGTTTTCTAACTCTGTTAAAATTCTCACTGTATTCTCTATTTTCTCCCAAGTTTGGTGAGCCTACTTATGACCATTACTTTGAATTCTTATGCAGGCAAATTATTTTCATAATACTTAGTTTCATTAGCTTTTTTTTTTTCTTTCTTTCTGTTTTTCTTTCATTTGGAACATATTTCTCTACCTCTTCATTTTGTTGGACTCTCTGTCAATTAGATGAAGCCGCTACCTCTCCCACTCTTGAAGGAATGGACTTGTGTTGGAAAAACTTCTGTATAGATGTGTGTTTTAGTGGCTTTGGCAAGCTGGCTAGAGCTGAAGTGGGCCCATGTGACTCTGGGCAGGACACCTTGACAGACTGGCTTGCCATGTCTGGAGTAAGTGCGGGGTAAGGTATCCAGGATCTCGCTATGGCAGCTTTGCAGGCTGGCTAGAGTGCCTGGATTGAACTCCCACCTGTGTTACCTAGGTGGAAGGGGAATATTAACAATGGTGCTACCTGGCACCTCTGATCCTGCAGAGTTCCAGCAGATCCTTGTGAGTTCCTGCAATGCCCCACCTGTTTGGCAGGTTACTTTTGGTTGGTAAATTGATTTTTTATGTCTAGTCTAGATGACATCTAAATTGTTGTTTTATCACTGTGCCCCAGGGCAGGTGAATCTGTGACAGGCCCAATGATATCCCACCCTACAGCAGGTTGCCTTTTCAGAGTAATGTTCCCTTGGTTACCACATTTCCTATCCTTCTCTGTGTGGTCCCTCTCTCGTTTGTTTTGCAGAAGTTGTTCAATCAGTGATTCTTCGGCAGGAATTGCTCTATCTGTAGGTATATAGTTTGTGTGTCTGTGGGAGGAGGTCGGTTCAGGGTCTTCCTCCACCACCATGTTGGACCCCAATAAGATGTTAATTTCAATGTAATATAATCACATAAAGCTATGAAGCACTGAGGCTGAACTTTTGGATTAGTTCAGGTCAGGGACAATATGGAGGAGTGGAGAAAATGGCAACATCCAGAAAAGGCTTTATGGAGAAGGGGCAGTATGAAATAAGTCTCAAAAGATGAGTTGTGTTACTCAACTAAAGAAAAAGAAAAGTTTATTTGGACAAGAGGGAAGTGTATGAGGAGATGAAAAATGAAGAAATGATATTGGTGAAACAGAAAACCTGATTCAAATCACATGAGGTGTGATAAAAAAATACAGTGAATGTTTAAATTAAAAAAAATACATATTACACTAAAAGACATTGCCATTAATCCCTCAAAATACTTTTCCTCACTTTGAACACACTTATCCCATCATTCTTGCCACTTTTTGAAGCAGTTCTGGAAGTCCTCTTTTGTGAGTGTCTTTAGTTGCACTATTGTGGCTACTTTGGTGTCCTGAATTGATTCAAAACATTTACCATTCATGGTCATTTTGACTTTGGGGAAGAGCCAAAAGTCACGTGGTGCCCTCAGATCCAGTGAATAAGATGGATGAGGACACACCATAATGTTTTTATTTGACAGAAATTGCCGTAGCAGAAGTGATGTGTGACAGAGAACATTGTCATGATGGAGGATGAAGTAAAGACACTCATGAAAGAGGACTTCCAGAACTCCTTCAGAAAGTGGTAAGAATAATGGGATAAGTATGTATAAAGTGAGTTGGAGTATTTTCAGGGGGATTAATGGCAATGCATCTTTTACTGTAATATATATTTTTAATTTAAACATTCACTGTATTGTTTAATCACACCTCATATTTTATCAGATAGAAAATAATTAAATCATTTTAAGTAGAAGAATGTTATGGTGCGATTAATGTTTTATAGTGATCATTATGGTAGAAAAGTGAAGGGTGGATTTAAATAGAAAATATGGTGATCGGGAAAGATTGCCTTTCTTATTGCTGGGAATGAGAGAGAAATAAAATGGCCAAATCTAAGACAGTGGTAGTAGGTATGGAAAGAAAGGAACATATTTCAGAAATATGTCATATCATTAGGCGGGCATGACAATTGAATTTGAGGGTATGAAGAAGTATAGGATGACTCTCAGATCTCTAGCTTAGAAAACACTGGATGCATAATGGTAACTAACTCAATATTGTAAAGGGAGGAGCAGAAGTTTTGGAATATAACAAGAAGTCAGTATTTGGTGGCTAGGAAGGAGAAGGAGGGAAGCAGATGATGAGTTCACATTGATTATATTGAATTTAAGGTTCAGTATGGTCACTCTTCGTTTAACAAAACTTTACTGGGCACCCATCACTTGTAATAATTAGGTGTGGGAGGGCTGTGTGTGCAGATACAAAATGAAATCTGACCTAGTCTATGATCTCCTGTATCTTACTGTTTTCACTCTCTGTCCTCCTGAAGTTGCTCTTTTTTTCTCCCTTTGATAGGAACATATTGAAAAGAGAGTCAGGATGTTTGACATCCTCAGGAGGAAGGATTGGGGAGAAAGAAGATAGAGAGAGGAAAGCAGGCTCTGGAGTCCAGCCTAAAGAAAGGCTTTTTGTGAACTATTTCAATATGAAGTTTTCTAGAATTATCTTTTTAGTTTGATATGCCTATTAAGATGGCTAATAGTTAAATAATCCATTATCTGTTAACTCAGTAACTATTACAAAACTGTAAACACAAGAGTACTTAATAAACATCTGTTAACTACTTTAGTGTGAGGTAATTTAAAGGGTCATAAAACTAACTGCAAAGTATATATTCGAAGAGTTAATTTTAAGCTCTTTGGTTTTTGCTTTTCCTTATATTTGAACTCAGGATTGGTCAAATTTGTAAATAAAGATTATCTTATTTTTTTATTGTGGTAAAATATATATATCAAAATTTACCATTTTAGTTATTTTTAAGGATGCAGTTCAACAGCATTAAGTACATTCACACTGTTGTGCAAACATCACTGCCATCTATTTCCAAAACTTATTATTGCTTTGATTTTTTAAAAGTACTAATTGATGTAAGAATCAAGACCCACTTATCACCTGCCTTTCCATTTTATGTATTCCACTTAAAGAAAAGCAGAACTTCTGCTGTGCTCTAAAATTATATCTAGAGCAATTCCTGCATAAATTGAAGATCAGCTTATGGATATTTAAATTCGGCAAAGAATTTTAACATTCTACCAATTCTTATGTTCTGTAAGAAAAACATTTTGTTATTCAATTGAAGCAAAGAGCACTTTTTAGTGAAACCATACCAATGCTATGAATTTAAGTGAAATTTAAAGTTCAGAACTCCATGTGGTTCTAGGAAAAGTAGAGAATGCCAAAATGTGAAATAACAATAATAAGCCATAACCTAGTACAGTTCTTGGCCCACTATAGACAGTAATAAATGTTTTAAATGAATAAGAGAGTTTACACAGAGAGCAAATTAAACATGAGTTATATAAAGTGTATTATTAATTTAACAATTGTATAGATCATGATATTTAATAGATGAAATAAACGTCCAATTACTAATCGAAACAAAACAATAAATGTATAATATCATTAGAAGTCCTGTGTGAAATAAGCTAAAATTACTCTAAAGCATTAGATTTTAATAGATGTATACTTTTAAATGCTGGAGAAAGGCAATAAGTGATTTACCAAAGGCCACACTCATCCTGCCACAAGTATGGCCAAGGGCCTTTTCAGGTTGAGATCTACAGTGGGGGATAGCCACGAAGAGTGCAAACAGTAGAGCTAAGACACCTACATTTCAGTTTCTACTCTGCCACTTATTATCTGTGTGGAATTAGGCAAGTTATTTAATCTTTACCTGCCTCAGTTTTATCCATATATGAAGGTCATTACAGGGTTTTTTGGTGAGAATTAAATGTCTCAATACAGGTCAAGTGTCTCAACTGTACATGGCACAGACTAAAAGCTTAATAAATGTTAGATATTATTATTGCCATTAATCCTTCCTGATTTAGCACAGAAACTAAATTCACCTTCTCCCTGAGAAGAATGCAAAAGAATATAAAGTACTAATGGAAGATATTTGGTTTCATTGTCTTTAATTTATTTTCTTGTGACCCAGGCTGATGAAAAGTGGTCTTTTATAAAAGACAAGAATAGTGCTACTATCACCGCCATCACAACCATCACAAACACCATCACCACCAGCACTGCAACTACCATAGCTCTCATCACTGATAGCACCTCCACTAGTTCATCATGACCACCATTATTGCCATCACCACCGCCATCACCACCATCACAACCATCATCACCATAAACACAGATTCACCACTATTTTCACCATCAGGATCATGACCACTGTTGTCCCCAGCACCATAATCTTAAATACCATCATCACCACCACCACTCACAACAACAACAACAAGAACAACAACACCTTTAACTTCCCTAAGAGTATAAATGTGAACCTCGAGGTGTCATTGGGAGAGTGAACAATAATAGACAAGATGCAATTGTATACATGCTGGTAAAGAGAGGAACAGGAAAAATTGTAAAGGGTATTTTGAAGCACATACAGAGATAACAAAAAGCATTAAGAAGTAGCCAGTCTAAAGTAATTTTTAGACCAGTTTGTTTTACATTATTATTATAGAATTAATGGATTTCACAAACTTGGGATTTGAGTAGCTAAAAGGACTATACCAGGAATAAACAAAAAGTCATACGTATATGCTATACACAAAGACTGAGCCAACAGCTTCGAAGTAAAATCACTGGAAAGGCATAATTAAAACTTTCCTCTTATATGCTAAGCTGTGCTGTTTGGAAGACATAGCTAAAGTTGTTTAAACTAGTGGTTAAGAGAATGGGCTTTAATCAAAGAGTCGTAGGTTTGAGTTCCATATCTGCTACATATATGATCTTGAGTAAATTATTTCACCTTCCAAAGCCTCAGCTTCCTCCATCTGAAAATTGGTGATAACCATTATTTAGAGTTTGTGAAAATATATAATAAATACTAATATCATGCAGCATGTCAATTATACCTCAATGAAAAAAATACATGTTACATCAGCACTTAGCACAATGATTGTACTTTAAAATTAAGACCTCCCCTGTCACTCCCTAACCAGTTTCCCGCCCAGTCTTAACTACACAGTAAATGGCACCATCAGTCACAAGTAAGAGCTAACATTGATTGTCTCTTTCTCTCTTCCCCTACCCTCCTTCCCAAGGGAACTCATTAGCAAATTCTTTTTGTTCCAGCTCCAGTATATAGCTCAGATCCATCCATTTCCCTGCCACTATCCTTCCCAAGCCCAACCTAGTCTGATAGATCCTGTCTCCCAGCTACCTGCTAGTCAGTATATCCATTTTCCATCTAGCAGCCAAGGTGAACTTTAAACGTGTAAATCAGATGATGCCTAGAGCCTTCCATAGCTTCCTGTTATACTTAGAATCAGATGCTAAGTCTCTACCATCATTTTACACACATGATCTGACTCCATTTTTTCTATTTTATCTCTTACCACGTTCCCCCTACCTACCTCTAGAAACTTCAGTCACACCCTCCTCCTTACTGTTTCTTTAACACACTGAGTTTTTGACTCTTCTTTCAAAGAGGCCTCCCAGATCCACTTATCTACAGTAATACTCTCCATATCCCACCCAGTGACTCTTCATTGTTTTGCCTTATTTTTTTATGATTCTTGTAACCTGTAGTTATATTTACTATTTATATATTTATTTAAACTCCTATTATCAAAACGTAAGTTGCTTGAAGATAGTTATGTTATTGACCATGGTGTATTTATTGCTGCTGTCTCAGTGTTCCATTATTGATCATGAGCTATATTAAGAAGTATATTTCTATTCACAGTGCCAAGAGCAGTGTCTAGCATGTTTTTGAAGTGTAATAAAATATTCACTATACAAATGGAAAAATAAATTTGGGGGGTATAAATGCCTGACTCAAATAATATCTCATTATGGAGAAAATAATTATAAGAGGAGTTTTTTCTATAGAGAACGAAGCCCTCAAATCCCCAAATGGAGGGAAAAGAACAGATGGGTAATAAATTCAGGGAGACTTGTATCTGAAGGTACCATAAATAATTTTCTCATAAGGTATTCTGAAATAAGTACAAGAAAGGTTAAGAGAAACTATCAATTTTGTTCAGTTCCAGAGTTTATAATCACTCTATAGTATTTAAAGGTTACACTTAGGCTAAAACAAACATTCCAAAGCTAAATCATTGCCAAGGGCATATAATGCCTAACTCCTGAATGCAATGGCTCTGCCACATAAATAACAAACAAACAAACATAATAATAGGTCCAAAGCTTAGATATTATGATTATTTAGTGATATGAGTATGTGATTAATTAGTTATAGGGAAGCAAATATATCTGATATCTGGGAAGCAAAAATGAAACTGACATAGCATTTCAAATCCTCTGTACTCACTGTGCATGGGGTCTGCATCCATGGTTCCCCATCAATCTGCATTGGCAGAGACTTGTTAGTCCTGGAAGAAAACATTTCATTTTAAATATAACACAACAGACTATATGTAAGATATAAGATAGGAACAGGAAATGCAAATATGGTAATAGCTGGGCTCTAAAGTTATCTTTTCTGAAAAGGACTTCAACTCTTAATTATTAATGAATAAATACCCTAAAAGGTACCTCAGTCACAGGAATGTTAAGAGCTTCCTGGTAGATGTAGTAATATAAACAAAAATTCTGATGCCAAATGAAAAATGTAGGGTTCATGTTTAATGATAAAAATCAATTTTCTTACAGCCAAAAGAGGCTGCTTGCTTTCATGTAAACCCACGTTGCAAATCACAAACCTGGAAAAATGGTGTTTGTTGTCTTAGACTTTCCAGTATGAATACTTTTATATAAATAAAAAGCAATTATATCTGTGCTATAATCCATGTTTGCACCTTAGGGGCAAATACACCTTTTCTTTTCTTTTTTTTTTTTTAAAGGTAAAATTATGGGAGAATGTTTCTTGACAAGGTTCAAATTTAATACATATAAATACTTAATTCACAGAAATTCATTATTTAATTTTTATAGAAACACTGATGCACTTCAGTCCATGAAAGAATTTAATAATGCTTCAACAGTGTTTTCATTGGGTAATTTGCCCAGCAGATACTCTGAGGCTTCAGTAAACTAAATTGAGTGTGAACCAGATGAGAGGGGATAAAATCTGTATGTTAGAATTGTATCATTTGTCTTAGTAAGAGAGAAGCTAATTTTTTTTTGGTTTTGAGAAGGAGATGCTTTTTATTAATGAGGTCAGAGAAACTAATACTAAAAGTAAACAAAGTCAGAAAAACAACAACAACAAAAACAGATCAAAACAAAATAAACAACTGTAGGACAGAATCCCTCCTGAATATAGACATAAACATCTATAACAGAATATAACAAATCAAATTCACTAGTGTATTCTTTAAATGCAGCACCACAGCCAAGTGGGGCTTATCCCAGAAATGCAAGGCTGGTTTGACATTAAAAAAAAATCAAACAACCATGTTGATAGTTCAAAGAACTGAAACCATATGATCCCAACAATAGATACAGAAAAAATATTTGGCAAAATCCAACAAAAATCCAGGCTCACTAGAAACTGAAGGGAACTTCCTCAACCTGATAATGGGACCTCTACAAAATCCTGCAGTGACCATAGTATTTAATGGTGGAAAACTAAATGTAGGTGGAAAACATGGAGGAGGTAGTGGGAGACATGGACATGAGGCTTTTCTGGGGAATGCCCTAGGTCTTGAAAGGCACTTGTCTTCCAGCAGAGAGTCATCCTCCCTGTGGCCATCCAAGGGCACATGAGAGACACCATAGAGCCTGTCCTTCTTTGCATGAGACACAGCCTAGAACTACTTATTCAGCAGGGGAAATGGTTCACCCAAATGAGTGTCTTGCCCTTAGGAAAAGGCCCACGTGCATCCAGCTGGCCCAGCAGAGGATTTTAAAACCCTTCAGCACAGCAGAGCCCTCACACTCGGTCTTCCCCTGAAACTCCTTGCTGGTTAAATGTACCCCACACATTAACCATTAGCTCCCACAGCCCTGCCATCTCATAGTGTGTGAGACGTCAAGGTGACAGACGTGGGTTAGAAAAGCAGTGGAGTGGGAGTTTGAACCACCCAGTTCTATCTAAGAGTATCACATGTTGGTAGGATGAATGTGGACAAATCATATGACCTTTCTTAGGCACAGTGTCTGTCTCTGTTTAAAACTAAAATAACTATTAATCCACAAAATGGTTGCGAGACTCACATGAAATGCCATATAGGCTATAGAATGCCTAATATAATTACTACTACGAACTATTTGCATCTCTTGGGATAGTATCCCCCCAAAGCTCACCAAGAGCAAGGAACATCAATGTATGTCTGTCTCCTCTCCTTGTTCATAGGTCCTCAAAGGACTAAACCTTCCTGGGAAAACCAAGTGGAAATAAATGTGCCCTGACTAAACGCTGAGGGAGGATCTTTGTGGACCGAATGTCTCAGAGACGGTGTTTTCTTGGTTTGTTGGCTGGGTACCCTGGGAGCTCTGGTGAGAAAGTGAGACCCAACTCCCTGGGGCCAAGCAGGATCAGGCTTGCCAGGGCCTGTGCCCAGCTCTCTGGTGGGGGCTGGAGGGCAGGCAGTAATGTTGTGGTCTCCGGCTTGGGCTTATGTGCAGTTGGAGAAAATCTAATTCTAATGAACCTGATAGGTAGTAGCTAACCAAAACTTTGTAAAATCTGCATTACTTTGAAAGGTATCAGTACTAATCATTGATAATTTGATGCACAGATAAGATAAATGGTATCATAGTCCTGCATTCTTTTAATTAGTTTGTAGTGATGCCATGTCAGCTCCCTTTGTCAATCATAGAGAAAGAGTTACCTGATGACCACAGAGGAGCATTGAGCTAGCCGCCTCCCAGCACTTTTCAGGCCTGTGTATATTTGCCCCATCTCCATGGCTCCTTCTAAGCCAACCACCTCCAGCAGCTGATCACTCAGATCTGAAAGAAAAAAGAAAGAAAGAAAGAAAGAAAGAAAGAAAGAAAGAAAGAAAGAAAGAAAGAAAGAAAGAAAGAAAGAAAGTGTTGTACGTTATAGTACATATGCACATGTGTACAATTTAATGTCTTTAGATATTATGGATGTGAAAAATAAAGGCTACTTCATAAAAGCTTCTATTTCTTGGATGCTGAAAGGAATGAAAAGATGGCCTACTTATGAAGCTCTCAGTTTAACTAAACCTTGAGGTGCTGTGGGAAAAGATTTGCTGTCAGCTTATTCTAAAACAAAAGATTCTGAGCCAAATAATGCCAAAAAATATACCAGTAGTTTTTAACATCAACAAACTTAATGTTATTCCACATGTATATATGGAACATTTATATATCCCACATCAGACATTTGGCAGCAAATAGACATTTCAGCACTATAAATAAAGTATGAGGATATGCTGTCAAACATGATTTTGTTACATTACTCGAATAAAAGACCTAAGAGATAATGAATTAAAGTTTCTCATTTTAGGGATATGAAGACAGAGTCTCTAAATCACTGAGTGGCTTATCCAGAGTAACTTCACGCCAAAATTCAAGAAGCAATATTAATTTCTTGAAATGTTTTTCTGATGATAAGGAATCTGCTATCAAAATACTATTTGGAATAGACTAGATAATTATCACAGTACAATCATTACTTATTTTCTTAACAAAGGACAGTAGAAAGAGGCTAATAGTAATAGGCAGTGCTCGTTGAGTATTTACTAAGTACCTGTCAGTGGACTAATCACTTCCTACCTATCATCTCATTCGCTCCCTTTAAAAACCATATTACGACAAATATGATGACTCCCATTTATAGACAGAAAAGCTGAAAATTAAAGAAGTTAATGAATTTATTTATATGTACATACTTAGGAAGTGACAGTGACAAAACTTAAACACAACGACTCTGATGCATAACCACAAACTATGCTATATTTGATACATCAGCCATATCAAAAAGAGAGACTTTGAAAAACAATAGAAACATTTCTTACAGAGAAGGAGTGGTTGCACTGTGTGAGCTTCAAGGTCCCTTCCCAACCTGAAGGTTTTCACTCAGCCAGAAAGCAAAGGTTGCACTCACATCGGTCAAATCCCATACAAACTAGGCCTGACACAGAGCCCATCCACTGACCTACTGAGCTCAGAGTGCCTGGACCCTTAATTTGAAGGCAAAACTCTCAGTGCACACATATGGTCCTTTCTATTTTAACGTTCTCATGAATTTTCAAATGTAAATAAGTAGTTTAATATTGTTTTAGTAGCAGAAAAACCTGGAGGTTGTGGCATAGAGTGGGAGGGTATGATGGTTAAACAAGGTAATCATGTAATTGCTGGTCATAGCTGAGGTTCTACTTGAAGAAAAACAAGCAAATATGTTTTGTATGGTTTCCATTTTGTACAGAAATCCTTCATTCTCAGCTAATAAATCCATTGTTGTCTGGAGTTCAGGGATGTAGATGATACATTTTCAGTGTAGTTCAAGTGTGCGGCAAATAGCACTTTGAAATCCCAAAGTTTGTTAGGCTCATGACCACTGGGAAATTTAAGATAAGCCCTTAGAAAGTCCTTTAATAGAAAGTGTGACCAAGTCTCTGTATTTTTTTAAGTGAACTGATAATATATATATATATATATATATATATATATATATATATATATATATATATATATTTAAACTTTAAGCTATAGTGGCAGCATAAAATTTTCCCAAGTAAACACAATCTTCTAGCGATAAAATCAAATGTTAACAAGTCGTAACAAGTTAGACCACTCACCTTGCTGTTCTAAAGCCTATTTAGACTTATTTCTCATGAAACTTATTCTGTGTTTCTAGTTTAAATTTATGTTGCCAAGAACAGATGGACAAGGAATGGAAACATATTCTTTCAGCTGTAGCTTGGCTCTATAGCCTGGGTGTTAATATACGCATTTCTTAGATATATGTCAACCAGAAAACTACACTGTGGCAAGCACTAAAATCCCAGATGTGTGTCTTGTGGTATTTATAAAACAACAACAAGGTTGAAGTTCATATTTAGTGTTATATATTGTGCACTTCCTGATTCTTAAATAGGTGAAATTTTATACCAATTTTTGTAATGATCCAGTTGATATGAACTGTTCTACAAGAAATTAAACACTTTCTCACCACAGAGTTAATCTGTGAGCCCTAACTTTTCAATGAATCACAGGGATTGTCTATACCCACATCATATTGCTAGTGTCTACCATCCTCCATCTATTTTTTTTTTCCTGCCTTTTTATTTATCTTTGTTTTTCTCCTGGCAAAAATGCCCTGCAACTCAATTCTACCATTAATAATCAGTAGTGAAAATATTTCTTATGCATTTAGAATACCCAGGCTTTCAAACTTTCATGTTGTTGCTAATCCAAAGAACTATATAGAAAGAGTGGAATATTTACTAACTCTGGTAAAGGTAAATAAATACCATATTCCTTCAAATTATGTGTTCAGAAAAAAAAGAAATAAAAAAGAAACTCTAAAGTTGTGCTATATTTTTTTGCTCCATAAAACTTGCACATTTTTGATATAACAGTCTGCAATATCTGTTTACAACTAATGCTTCTTTCATATTGTCTTTGAGATCAAGGTCCTGATTGATTTTAGACAAAGCTAGTTTCTATCTATAAAACTTTGAACTCTGTTTCTATATGTGGCATCACCTAAAAATATCAAAGACTTTCTCAAACTTCACATTCTAGCTAAAATTTATTTTAAGTGCAGGCCCCCTTGGGATGTCATAACCAACCAGATGAACCTACTTAATTGGTTTGCTACCCGGCTATTGATCTCATACTTAAGAGTAGGAGTAGCAAACTACAATCCATAGACTTAATCTGGGCCATCGCGTGTTTTTGTATGGCTTGTGAGATAAAAATGGTATTCACAAGCTTACAAAATGGAAAAATAAATAAAAAAAGAATAATATATCTTGACATTTTAAGGCTTATATAAAATTCAAATTTCAGTGTTCATCCATTTAGGTTTTGTCTATGTCTCCTTTCATATTACAATAGCAGAGTAGTGGAAACAGAGACCACGTGTCCCACCCACAAAGCCTAAAATATTGACTATCTGACCTTTAGAGAAAAAGTGTCAATCTCTCCTTAAGAGAAATATTAACTCTTTCAGGTCACTGTAGTTTTCACTTTAGCACTGCCACTGTAACTATTAAATGGCATCACGGTGGACTGAAAGACATAATGTCCGAGCACTCATTCCTCAGCATCTGTATCTCTGTGTAGAACAGCTGTCTCAACCATGGAGTCTCACCACACTGGTGTACTATGAGTTTTCTCACAATCAATTTGTTATTAATCACAAAATACCCAAGTTTCCAAATAACTTTATTACAAAAGAAGCTAGAGCAGTTTAATGTTCAACATTATACTAGGTCATTGCATCCCGTTTGCCTTTCTTGAGCGTGAGGAAAAGAAGTGGAGTCATAGATAGGAAGGCACAAGTTGCATCCGGACCTGGAGATCCAGGTGAGACTCAGTCCATCTGTGAAAGTCACCTGCCAACTATTGAGAAATCTCGACATCCTGATATTTGGAAGTGTTTGCCTATCCCAAGGAAGATGTTGCTTTTATTCAGGGGAAAAACTACATTTCTGAAAGAGATAATATGTCTTTCCAAATGGATCCATGGGGGTAACAAGGCAAGAGAATCCACCAAATTTAGTATTTTCATATTTAAAATAAAAAGTCTAGAAGAGGTGCTTTAGAAGGAAGAAACAATGAATTAACCCAAATCGGGTCATATTAGAGCAAGATTCTCAACACAAAATCAGTGATGCTGAATGCAGAAAAACACAACTTTATTTTCACTAACATGAAAGTGAAATTAAGCACTTTTTAAAAATATAAATTTAGGTGAGAAACCATAGTTGTGTAAAAATACCTGTGATTTGTCACTGACAAATATCACATATTTAACATTATATTGTTGCAGTGTTTCATAATGCTGTTTGTACTAATTATTACTTTTAAATCTTAATACTTATTGATCCTGTTACATTTTGAAGTGAATTTATTAATAAAGAAGGGCATATATTGCTAAATCAAAATTTTAACAGTATTTCAATATAATTTGTTTCCATTGTTAGCCTATCAATATTTTTTTATGAATTTTGAAACATTGCTCTGAGAGGAGTCTGAAGATGTCACCAGACTTGCAAAAATGACTATAGCACAAAAATGGTAAGAAACCCTACTTTAGAGTTTAATTTGCCTTTGATTTTGTAAATCATTTCCTGAAATTTGTTAGTGCTGCATTACTCTGTTACACAGGTAACCAGGGGCTATGAATGTAAAATCTGAAAGTAGGGGTAAAGTGCAGATTTGTGAGCACAGGAGCAGCACAGCTAATAAGTGGGTAATATTTATTCATAGCTTAGTTTCATCATTTTTGACAGTTATGCCCTGTTAATATGTCTCATTATGTAATTGTTTCAGACTGCCATATGTGAGGGAACAGAAGAGGATGCATTACAAACACAGACTGAATGTGGGTTGCAGCATTTCAATGTTTCATAGAATATAGTGTATACTGAAGTGAGAGGAAGGGGGCAGTGCAGGGTATACTCCTTTTGCATGGTGTCCAGAAACATGTTGCAACACTGTGGGAGGCCATATTCTGGGGTACACTTATTGACTCAGCATAGACATTTTGTAATCAGATCACCATAAATTGCTAATTATATCACCATCAGCTAAATCCTTATTTGGCCAGGGTGAGACCAGACTAGCTATGGAATAGAGTTGTACCTTCTGAGAGTGGGTATATTTTATGTCTACCTGTGATGGTTCATTTATCTAGGAACTATTGGAACCATACCTGAGGATCCAGAATAAACTTTTGAAAAACCAAGGTATGTATAAAATTCATCCACCAAAGTAAGTGCTTTGAGGATCCTTCCTTAACATGTCCATCTATTACCCCTTGATTCTTAACTTAGATGACTTCTCACAAGAATAAATAGCTGTTTTCCCAGACCTCCATAAATTAAAACAATGCAAATTAGAAAAGGGGGTGAATGGAGAGAGCTGAAGAAAAATTATTAATATGGACTCTGTGTTTCACAGTACAAGTCTACAAACATTAGAGCAGACTTTTAGCATCTCAGGGAACATAGTACCTAATTATAAATCTATAAAGAAAATGGGAAGGATATAAATATACGTATAAATATACATATAAATACACACACACACACACACACACACACTATATGTCTTCTATGGGCAGCTCTCTGTTCCGGGATTTACAGGTATTTTTCCATGCAAGACTCATAAAAATCATTTGAGGCTGTATCATCTCCTCATTTTATTGATGAAAAAACTATATTACTTGTCCAAGTTTTTTTATACAGTTGAAAAATCTGGTTTTCCAAGTAGGTATGCTTGACTCCAAATTCCATGCAACGGTATATATGGACAACAGTAAGACCTAATCAATTGAATGTTATTAGTAATGGAAGAAGACAGAAAAATCTACAAAGAAATATAGGTATATAAGACCTTGAAATGGTACCACTAGTAATCATACCACTAAATAGTTTCAGATGTTATCACCAAATGAAAATACAGTATAAAACTCTCATTTACAATTACTACTGAGGTCACAAATAAGTTAGACTCTGACGAATCTCTATAGGAAGGTTAAGAAATGCAAAATACTTTTTGGAATGGTTTCCATCCAAAATGGTTAAAATGTAAAAACTAAAAAGGTTAGAGTCTCATATGTAAATAGATTAACTAGAGTTATCTGGAAAATCTAGCAGTGTGAAATATCCCATTTCCTGTTGAAATTTAAAAAAAAAAGGGGGGGTTAAGGTATATATACAGAAACTATATATATATAAAATGTAATCACAAGCCTGCCTTTAAAAATGACTTTTAAAGAATGGATTTGATCATCTCCTTTAAAGCCATCTGTTTTTTGAAAACAAGCAGCTAAAGCTGACTAAAACTGTATTTTCATTCTAAAATTCTGAACTTCACTAAAAGAATTCAAAAAAAAGTAAAGACCAGAAATCACAGTGTGACATACTGTCAGCACTCTCCCTTATTGTGACCAAAGTGGTTCAGGGCCTTCAAATCACTTTGTTATTTGAAGGTGTATTTTAAAAGTGATCTTCATCTCAGGACATACAAGAAATCATGAGCGTTTCATTCACAAGGCCCATTGAGAACTAGCGTAAGGAATTCCCACAGCAATCTATTCCTGAAACTGACAATGTGTATTAAGTAGATGAAAGTAGAGAGCATACAAGCCCAAGCTAGCAGTGAATCTCAACATTGCTGCTTTTGGATTCTTAAGTCAGTTTGTTCTCATAAAGCTTTGTGGAGGGACTGAAGTCTGTGGCTCCTTTTCTGTGTGAATGAGCCATTAAATTGTGTAGGAACATTTTCACAGCACCATGCCTCTCCTGTCCTCTTCCATAAAGCAAGTTACTTCACTTGTCTCCTCACATCAATTCTATCACTAAACAAAGCAAGTGCTCATGAATGATGGCTGATGTCAGCAAATTTGGAATAGCTTCTAGAGGGGCATCCTGCACCCTAACACTGATGCTTGCTAAAGGGGTGAAGTTACCAAAGAGATCACCCACCCTTATTCTCCAAAAAATTAAAAAGTTCTGACAAGTAAAAAAAAAAGAAATTAAAATCCAGTTTATTAGCGGGGCAGTGTCGTATTACTTTACATATGGCTATATGGTTTTTACATTCAATTTCCAGAAGCACTGTGAAAATCAATTATTTTCTTGAAATATAATATAGAGTATAAAGGCATGTTTTATTGTCCCTTTATTTTAGTTTCAATGAAATATGAAAAATACTTGTGAAAAACAATAAAATTTAAAAAAACACCCACAAAAACCATGGTAATGCATTTAAACTCATTTATAAAGTTAATGCTGAAAATTAAAATAAGGACAACATAATGATGAAGGACAGTGATTTACACTAAAAATTATCCCTGTATAACCGATGTAGTTTTCATACCCAGTTTATCCTGGTAACACAAATATTGTACTCCTACCAAGAGACTAGAAGATTGTTACCCTGGGGTTATTGTGCTTTCACAGACCATTTGCATAAAAACCCTCCTGGTCAGAAGTCAATCTTACTCCCCTGGCAGTACGTCTTCAGAAAAGAGGTTACATGCCCAAATAGAATTAAATCCTGTAACCGTCATTAAGCACTTTTTTGATATCGGTAAAATATAGGATTATATCCTGAAATCTGGCTTCCTGCCAGAGAACCCTTGAAAACCTGCTGAGTTCAACGCGTTGTACAACAGGAATGCCAACGTTTCTGGTTAGAACCATGTGTGCATTTAAGTAGTTTTGCTGTAATGTCGGACCGAGGACCCCCAAGTCTATGGAGGCCAGGGTATGAGAACAGAACTGAGACAGGATCTGTCAGTGTCTCAAGCACTAAACAACACACTTTACATCATCATCGCCTCCCCCTTTAAAAATGAGTGTTTTTTGAATCATCAATGCTTTAGGAAAATAAAATTACTCAAGGCAAAGAAGACTCTGCCTATTTTGTTTTTTTCTTTTTCTTCTGCTTTTTATACATTGTAAACAGATGGCCCATCATACCTGATAGGCTACCTGCTAACAAGTTACTACAGCTTACAATATACCTGAATTCTTCTGTTTTGTATATATCCTCCCTTGTTTCTTTTTTCTGCAGTAACATAATTTTATGACTTTATGGCTACAGAAAAAGGATTATATTACATTTTGGATTACTAAATCGAATTAATGTTGACATAAGTGGTTTTATTTGGATGGGATTTTAAATTAATCCCATTTGTAAATATAAGAAATACAATATCCTTTGTCATGTCAATTACAAAGTTAGCAGAGAAATCCGTTCAACACATGCAATCACTTAGAAGACAGAACTTGCAACCTACTAAGTATAGGAGATTTTCAGGGTCTCTTCACTTCAGGACACTTATTAATCATGCAGTGACAAGTTTCCAAAGAGCTTGAATTTTTAAAAAAATAAAGAATAAGCCCTTGTATATAGACATATTGAGGGATTCAGATAAATACAAAAGATCTCTGTGAAAAGTTTTCCTTTACATTTTAAAAAGCATGTCATTTTAATCTCTATAAAAGAACTGCACTGATATTATTCCAGCTTTTAGAAAATACAGAAACATTCATAACTAACAGTAATGTGAAATGTAGAAATGGAACATTCAAAGTTCCATCATCCCTAACAACATTTGAGAACATAAGAGAAGTTTGAATGCAAACTTTCAGGTTTCCAACACTGAGAAACTAAGGACTTTATCGCCCCTTTCAAGAAGTTGCTTTGGGGGTGGGGGAAGACAAAACCTCTTTTATAATATAAATTTTACTAATATAACTCATTCTTCTCCTACCTCCACTTAGAAGAGATAAACTATTTTTAAAAATAGTTTAAAATACGTTCACATCGATACTCCTGGTACAAAGAAAAATTATTCTATTTAGTCGTATTCTTTTAAAACTTATTTGTTTAAAAGGGCTTCACTGTATTGGTCTTGTAGCCCTTCATACAACAGAACAAAAGCAGTTCTTTGAAAGAAGTCTAAACTTGGACAAACCGTAAAAAAAAAGCAAAGTTCCTCTCTGTTTTTATCAAATTTGATTGCTGCAGCTGTTCCCAGTTTCTGTATTTTAAAAATAGCCTTATTCAGTGCCTTGTTGGCTAAAGGCCAGAGTGCCATTAGAACATGCTGTACGGAAAACCTCTATTCAGTTACAGATACAGAAATATATTTAAGATCAGTGGGGGTCATCTGCAGCAAACACTTGTAAAGGAAAATAGAATTTTAATGTGTTTGGACTGATCGGCACTGTTACCAGATAGTTTAAAGCTCCTGAACAAAGCATTTCTATTATTATTTTTTTCCTCTTAGGTAAAAATGCAGACTGAATATCAATTTCATTGGAAAAATATTACTACAGAGGTCTATTTCTCCAATAGCAGTTGTATAACAGAGATAATGCATTTCAAAAAATACCTTCTAGTGGTTTGTTTGACACGTTCACAGGAACGTGAAAAGGGGGTATTATAGAACAAATGCTACAAATGAAATCACTTCTCTCTGATATAGGCCACCTAACTAAGGTTATCAGGTGTGAAATAGACCAATGTGCCCAAGGAAAATGAGGCGAAGGACTCATTTTGGTCCCTATATATCCTTTGAAATGTGCATCTCAGCTATACAACTGCTATTTGAGAAACACACTGATAAATTAATACCTTTGAGATTGAAGTGTGTGGGGATAGGTCAAAGAATTGAATTATTCTGTAGAGTCTTAGAGTTGTACCCCACATCTATTCAGTTCTTTCCTTTTTCCTCAACAAAGGATTAAAATGACTATTTGGAACTAAACAGATTTATAAAGAAATGCTAATTTGAGTTGCAAGTAAAAGAAAAAAAAATCTGTCCCGCATGGATTATTAATTAAAGAAAAAATAACAATTTTTGAAGCCAGAGAAATAGTAGTGAGAAAGAATCAGAAAGCAGGGATTTTGGGAGAACCTAGGTGAGAAGAGAAGATTACTTTACAGAAAGGTACACTGTTGTCAAGAAGTGAAGCATCTGAGATTTCACTGTTTTTGAAAGCCACCATGTTAGCCTTCCACAGTTTTGGGGAGGCTGGCAGAAGACGTGAATCTCTGGAGTCAGAGACCCAAGATTTTATTACCTGCAGCAATATGTCAGTCCACCAAACCTCAGTTTCTATAGAATGAAGCAAAGAGCATTTGCACCGTGGAATAAAAGGGAGATACAGCAACTAGGCCAGCACTCTGCAGGCTTCTTGGGGCAGCACTAGGCTTACTGTGAACCTGAAGACAGACCTATGACCCAGTATGGTCTTATTGCCACAAGGAATAAGGATGAAGAGACGATGCCCAGGTGTTCTACAGTAGGCACAAGGCATAGTAGAACCAGAAGTTCAGTGGGATTGAGTTGATAAATAGAACAAAACTGCACTATAACAGGGCTGGCGGCAGTCCATTGTAATGAAGCTATTTATTACGCTGTTAAATTAGTACAATTAATTTACTATTATTACTTAATGATTTCAGAAATAAAAGTAGTAGAGATGACAATATGTACAATTTCTTAGATTTCTGGAGAGCAGTATTACAAAACGAGATATTTGTTATTGACCCCATGCTGATTATTCTCTCAGAAATAATTTTTAAAAAAATGTCGAAACAAAAATTAAAGAAAAATATTAATATCAGATGTATCAGTTGTCAGGCTAGGTGCTGAGTATACAATGGTCAGGAACACATAAACAGTCACTTAATGTAAGCATTAAGAGAAAGGAGAAATTTACCTGTCACTGTAGGTTCAGAACTGGACTTAAATCTGGAACTCCTGAAGGGTGACTTGCTATCACACAGGAGAAGCCATTCTGGTTACTACATGGTTTGAGCCTGTGTATTCGGCTATTCCTGAAGCTGGTCATGGATCTTTCAAGCATATAAGCAATATATCCATTTTGTATCTTTTAAAATCATTTAAGATTTAAATATAGAAAATAAAAATGGTCTACTTTTGTTTAGCCAGTTGAATTGGGTTTCTTTCACTTGTGAGGAAATGACACCTGAGTGACACGACTTGCGGCTCTTACTACTGCCAGATTCATTGTCCTCATTATACTTTGGTGGTGTCATTCTCCTTCACTGACACTTTTAACTGATTTGTATTGCTTAATGAGTAAGAATCTTGACATTCAGCTATCTATAATCTTAATTCTATTTCCAGTATTACTCTATGTAAATTTTTACACTTTGTCTAAACTACTATTTTCTGTTCCCTAATTAGGCCTCATTGCCACTACTATGCTACCCAATAATTTGGAAGCTTTTTCCTCCTTTCCTATTTAAACTCTGTTAGTCCTTTCAGGCTTAGTTTAATAATATATTTTCTGCAATGCTTTCTTTTACGCACCAACCCACCACTAACTTTTATAAAAACACAGTATCTTTATGACTCTTTTGGCACTGAACCTACCCTGTGAGGCGACAATCACAGAATCAAAGATTCAGATAGGGTGGCCCCCAGAGTGCAAGACCCAGCAGTTAAAAAATGACACATAACACTTTGCATTTTGGTCATCTCATGGCCTAACGGAGCACATGAGAGCTCTTTGCTGTTGAGTATGATTATTATCAACATTTTAGTCCAACTCTGATTTGGCCCCTACACTACTGACAAAAGTAGTTCCGGATTTTACATACCTATTATGAAGTTCTAATTATCTCATTTTGTCCTATCTTGATTAGAAATTTGGCTAGAATTTTTATTTTCCTAGTTTAAATTTGATCTCTCTGTTTACCTTGCTATGTCATACTTATTGTTTCATAATACTACTTAACATTCATTTGTTCATTTACCCATTTATTTCATACAACAAAGTTACATTGAGCACAAAATAGATGCTCTGTAGACCAATTCAATTGTCCCTCAGTATCCACTGGGCACTGGTTCCAGGACCCCCTTGGATAACAAAATTTATGGATGCCCAAGTCCCTTATATAAAATGGCATAGTATTTGCATATAACCTGCACACATACCCTGTATACTTTAAATCACCTCTAGATTACTTAGAATACCTTATACAATATAAATGCTGTGTATATAGTTGCCATACTGTATTGCTTAGGGATCAATTTTCTGGTATTTTACTTTTTGAATATTTCTGATCCATGGTTGGTTGAATCCATGGATATGAAGCCCTCAGATATGGAGGGGTACAACTGTATATGCCAGGTACTGTGGAAGGTGACTGAGATGGATGTGAATGAAGTTACATTTCCTAACCTCAAAGAGGTTAGTATCCTTAAGAGAACTGACAGGTAAAAAAAAAAAAAAAAAGTAGTATAGTTTAATTAATGCGACAATAGATACACATACAAAGCTTATGTTGCCAAAAATGGAGAGTGTTTAACTCTGTGAATGGTGGCTGGGAGTGGGAAAAGTTGGGATGGGAGAAGTTTAGGGAAAGTCTTTCTGTAACTGATGATATTGAAGGTAAACTTCAGTTTTCTAATGTTGGGTTGAGTAAAGGTTTTCCAGGATAAGAAAAGCGTATGTAAATAGAATAATGTTTAAAATCACATGGCATGTTCAATGAATTAGTAAAACCTCGATTTTTCTGCATTATAAATAGCAAGGGCAAGAGTTGTGAGAAATGAGGTAACGAGACTCAGTCATAAAGGGTCCTATAAACCTTGCTTGGGAGTTTGGATTTCCCTGTAGTTGACTGGGAGCTCGTTAGAATTTCTAAGCTAAGTAGAGAAGTGATTAGATTACATTTTAGAAAGAACATTTTGGGAGTCATGTGGAAGATGGATTGTAAGGAAATGAGTTAAGAAGTAGGGTGATCAATTAGAGAAGCACAGAAATAATCCTAGTGAGAAATGACAAGGAGTTAAAGTAATGCTGTGCCCAGGTACTTGAAAGAAAGAACTGTTTAGGAGGTAGAACTGACAGTTATCATTACCTGGAAGGTGGGGTGTGTTAGAAGCATTGTGATGACCAGGGTCAGGCTTATGAGAAAAGCCAGTGGCAATGCCACCAACCCAGATAAGGAAAAGAAGAGGAAAAGCAAATGGGGAAGAGGACGTGAGAGAGTTTGGTTTAGGATATGCTGACAAGAACTCTGTGGGACATTCTCATAGAGTTCTCTGAAACTCCACCCAGAGGACAGCTTGGAGAAATCTATAGATACAAACACTATTTTCAAATTAACATAAATCTTTTAAGGGTGAGAAACATATACTGTTTTGCTTTGGAGTTTGTTGTTTTGTTTTTAGATTTCCCAAATGCACCACCTGGCACAGAACAGACAATCGATAAGCATATGTTGAATTAGTAATAGTGTACTGTATTAAGTACACTTGAAGCTTGCCTCACAGTCTTATGTAAGTGTCTCTGAAAGAAAGATAGACTCACCTTTGAATTTGTTTAACAATGAGTATTAGCTGGAAAAAACAAAATGGCTCGTGATTTGAGAGAAATTTTCTGGAAGAGACAAACATATTCCTTTTGATTAAACATAAACATTGATAGATGATCTTTTATGTAGTAATTATTTATTACATTTATTTGGCTTCTTTATTTAGTTTTCCATAGTTTCTTTCATGATTTAATATAACCATAGTACTTAGGAACTATGCTTAAGCCATTGCTAGATGGATTTTTTTTTTCTTCCTTGTTTAACTTGCAACCAAAAGCATTCTTTACTGATACAATTTTACAGGTGGGGAAAAGAAGTCAGAGCAGATAAATTATGTGCCCACAGTTATACAGGGAGTGTCTAGAGTTATGCTCATAATATCACAATTCTTCTTTGCACCTCAATGATACTGATGGAAAGATTATTTAGATAACTATTATTAATTAATATCTGATCAAGGTGAATTTCAAAGGCAAAGCTGTTGTTATCTAGTCATATTTTTGTTGGAAACTTCTTTGTCATTATTAATTCTTCTCAATCTCATCATGATTCAAGGATATTGATAACTTCCTTATTTTTACTGACTGCTCTAAAGATTGAAATCAATTTGCCATATTTGTTGATATCTTTTCAATAATATAAATAAGTATAACAATATAATAAAGTGCTATATAGCTGTCTACTAAAAGCTTTGTTTTCAAATATTTCCAAAACTAATTACAATCTCATAGAATTTTAAAATTTAAAAATTATTTTCTTTATTTCCCCCATCCGTCCAACCCTCTCGGTTTTTTCCTTTTTTTTTAAAGCCATTGTTTTTCAGTCTTGTTGTAGGGCGCTCCCTGGCCCATGCTGGTATTATGAGCCTTGCGCTCCACCCGGTTGAGGCAATCAGTCACTGGTCATTAGTTGGACGCTCACAGCTCTCGTGGACTGCCTGAGCCATCGGGCCGCCCCCCAAATTCTTTTTTTTTTTTTTAAATCAGAAATCGCCAGGTACTTATTTGTCATTATAGGATCCTAATCATATCATTACATTGTTAGTTGTTAGAAGTATTTTATAAATCTTAAATTCTATTAAATGATGATTTATTTTTTCTAGATAAGTCATCATGCAAGAGGCACTTACTTATTACACATGTTTTTCAGCATATGTTGCAAGTTTATTTTAATGCTGAAAAGGCACATTATGATCAAAGCAGAAATCTGCCCAATTTAAACTGTTCCAAGCTATTTTCATACATTCACTCATGTAATATTGTAAGATTTACATTAAAATGAAGGCTCCTCTACAATTAAGTGATTCAGTCAACATTAAAAAAAAGGTGCAAATGTGTGCAACATGAAAAAAAAAATCAACAGATGTGCGAATAATCTCTGATTGGGGGCCAGTCTCAAAAAGAACAGTAGAAAAAAAAAATCAACTTTTATTCTTTCTATGCTTTAAGGTTTTTCTGCACCCACGTTAAAGGACATACACAAAACAAACACAAGATTTTCACTTATGATGACAACTGGATTAGCCAATAATAAATTGGAGTAAGGAGCAAATAGTAACTACAAAATCAACAATAGTACTTAGAGATGGATATATATTTTGATTTTGCCTCATTCTTACACTTCTCTATTCTAACAATGAACACATTCCAAGGGCATCAAATTTTCACCCATATTCAGAGAAGGTTCATATGTACAAACCAGAATATTAAGCACTAAAGCATTTAAATAGAATTTAGCCAGCTAGTGTACAATCACAAAAAGAAAAGGTTGTGATCCTGGAGGTCGTCAAACCTGCAGGCCAGCGCATGCAGTTGTACAGGTTGTATACCACACATCTATGGTCATGATCACATCCTAGTGAAATGAATGGCATCGCCTCAAAGTTTACAGAGCACTTCCTGCACAATCATATACACTGAAGCCCTGGAAAATACCATTAGGCTGTGGGAAATGTGAAGAACTTTGCATAGATGGGATAAATGAAATCAAAGTACTTCATAAAGCATCATTTCTGTTTCCGTCAGGCATATCATGTGATTATGGGAAAATGTCCATTATTATCTACTTCAGTAGGTGTGGATCAAAGAAAAACTTGATGTGACAACTGACAATCTGAAATATTTAGACAATCTGAAGCCCATGAAAGACACGTGTCATTCCTATTCTCTCTTCCCTGAGGTCACTGCAGACATGTATCCCTGTCATTTTAACTGAGTTTCCCAGTGCCATCTATTTGAGAAAATATAAAACTGGAAATGACACTCACTGACAAGCACATTCCTAAATGGGAGGAAAATGAGCTGATGTGATTGTACTTAAAAGTATCCATTCATGTTTTTTCAACTAATTAACATTTATAGAAGTTATTGATAAACATTATATTAAACCACACACTTTTAAATGAAGAGGGTACTTTTGTTTACAAAATTCAACATGCTCTACTATTGTAGATGAAATTTTACTACATGGAAACTTGTATATCGAGGCTTAATATTAATATATACATCCATGTACAACTCTGACATGACCCAAAGCTTCAGTAGTTCTGATATATTGCAGCTCTTCTACACATTTCTACAAGTAGCCTTGGTGAGCTGAGCCTTCTAAATGTGTCTATGTATGTGTTTATCTATATAAATACGAGTGAGGAAATGATTAGCCTGAGGTCTCTGGTTAAGTCACTGATCATACTTCAATCCATTACATGAGACCGCCTCTCCACACACATTTTAAATTGGGAAATATAAAACTGCTGAGAAAACATAGGGTTTATGATTTGGTGAGAAGTTAATATGACCTAAATTGTCTCATAAAAGTCTTTGTTGGCTCTTTGCCCATGAGAATGAAAAAGTTCAGTTTAGTCAACTGGCTAAAAAGAAGTTCAGAGTGTTTTGGTACATTATGAAACAGATAAGACCCCTGTTGTAACAACAGAGCAGCAATTGTTTTCCGCAAAAAATAGAGGATATAAAAGCAGTGTCATGAGGATGGGAGAAAATGTAGGTTCAGGTGGATGAATTCAAGGAGAAAAAAAAAATGTTACTATGGATTGTTTCTGTTCTTTATCTCTGGTAGTTATTTTCATGCAATTCTTTGAAATAACAGCATGTGCTTTTATTTGGAGAAACTTTAGGCATTTGAATAAGCTTAGTGTGCATGCGTGTGTACATGTGCTCACACACATACACAACAGTTTGCGTTCAACAAAATTACCATAATTTTTATTTTCTGTTAATCAACTTAATTCTGCCTCCATGTTCCGATTACTCTACCCTATCAGTAAATTAGATCTATGTTGTTTTAAAGGCTAATTTCCTCTCTAAATATCATATAATAGCCAAGAAAATTTGAAAGCAGCCTCTCATTCGCAGTAATTGCCACTGTTTTCGTGTTATGTAAGCTGGCAGTCTGACGCCATGCACAGGTGGGACTGAGGAAACTTGCTGAGACTTGTCCTGGGGCTGCCTCTCAGCTCCTCCATCTCAGATGGAACATGCCTTCATAGCTCTTCCATTTGTGGATCTTACCACCTCATCAAGAACCTTCCAGGGAACCACTTGGTTCTACACTGTTCTTGGGAGCCACCCTCAGTAATCCTTTCCCCTATATGGCCCAGCAGAACCTCTTCTTTTTCTGTCTTTACTCCTACATGCTTTTCTTTCTTTGGAACAGTTCATATAATCACTGCAGAGAGCAAAAGTCACAGTTTTTTGTTCAGAAAGCTGAATCTGGTCCACAGAACTCTTTGACTCATACCATACTATGTCATAAAATTGTTGCTACCTATTTTTTAATGTCATTTTTTAAAATTACTTTATTGAGGCATAATTGACACACAAAGTCATATATATTTAATGTATAGAATTTGATGACTTTGGAGATAAGTATATAACTGTGGAACCATCACCACAATCTATGCCATAAACATATCCATTACCTCCAAAGTTTCCTCCCCTCTTTTTTGGTGATAAGAACACTTAGCATGAGATTCACTCTCTTAACAAAGTTTTCAGTAAATAATACAGTGTTATTAACTATGGCTCTATGCTATTCACTAGATCTCTAGTATTTATTTTTTAGGGCATAAATGAAAATTTATACCTTTTGACAAACACCTCCCTGTTTCCTTCTCCCCCATCACTGGTAACCACCATTCTATTCTTTGCTTCTATGAGTTTGACTATTTCAGATTCCTCATATACATGGGATCATATAGTATTTGTTTTTCTACATCTGGCTTAGTTCCCTTAGCATAAATTCCCTCCAAGTCCATCATGTTGTCACAAAGGGGCAGGATTTCCTTCTTTTTAAAGGCTGAATAATATCCCATTGTATGTGTACACCACATTTCTTTATCCATTCATCCATCAATGGATATTTAGGTTGCTTCCACGTCATGGGTATTGTAAATAATGCTGCGATGAACATGGGAATACAGATATCTCTTCAAGATCCTGATTTCAATTCCTTTGAACATATATCCAGAGGCGGGATTGTTGGATCATAGGGTGATTTCATTTTTAACTTTTTGAGGAACCTCTACAGTTTCCACTGTAGCTGCACCAATTTGTAATTCCACCAACAGTGCACGAAGGTTCCCTTTTCTCAACATCTTTGTTAACATTTACTTTTTTTTTTCAATAATAGCCAGGTATGAAGGTGTGAAGATGTGAAGTAATATTTTATTGGTTTTGATTTGCATTTCCTTGACGATTACAAATGTTTAGCACCTTTTTATACACCTATTTGTCATTGCTTGTCTTCTTTGGAGAACTGTTCATTCAAGTCCTTTGCTCATTTTTTAATCAGGTTATTTGTTTTTGGTTTGTCTTTGCTAATGATGTGTAGGAGATTCTTATACATTTTGTATATAAACTCTATTTTTAATTAAATTTATTGGGGTGACAATGGTTAGTAAAATTACAGCTTTCAAATGTACAATTCTATAATACATCATTTATATATCACATGGTGTACTCACCACCCAGAATCAGTTCTCTTTCCATCACCATATATTTGACTCCCTTTACCCTCTTCTATCATGGTCCCTCCCCATGTCCCCCCGGTAACCACTAAACTGTTTTCTGTGTCTATGAGTTTTTGTTTATTTATTTCTCATGTTCATTTGTTGCTTTCAGTTTTATATTCCACATATGAGTGAAGTCATATGGTTCTCAACATTTTCTGTCTGACTTATTCCGCTTAGCACAATAATCTCAAGATCTGTCCATGTTGTCACAAATGGCAGTATTTCATCTGTGCTTATGGAAGAATAGTATTCCATTGTGTATATATACCACATCACCTTTACCTAGTCATTCATCAAAGGACACTTTGGTAGTTTCCATGTCTTGGTCACCATAAATAAAGCTGCAGTGAACATTGGAGTACCTATATCTCTACAGATAAATGTTTTCAGATTTTTTTGGTAGATAACTAGGAGATGGATTGCTGGGTCATATGATCACATCACTAGATGCATAAATGCATTTGACAAGATACAACATCCATGTATGATTAAAACACTTAATAAAATGTGTATAGAAGGAAAATACCTTAACATAATAAAGGCCATATATGACAAACCTTCAGCTAGTATCATAATTAATGGTGAAAAACTGAAGCCCTTTGCTGTACGTTCAGGAACAAGACAGGGTTATCCCCTATCACCCCTGCTTTTCAACATAGTATTGGAAGTCCTAGCCAGAGCAATCAGCAAGAGAAAGAAATAAAAGGCATTTGAATTGGGAATGAAGAAGTTAAAGTGTTATTTTTTGCAGGTGACATAGTTCCTTACCCAGAAAACCCTACAAACTCCACCAAAAAGCTATTAGAAACAATAAACGAATACAGTAAAGTTGCCAGCTACAAAATCAATGTACAAAAATCCATTTCATTCCTATATACTAACAATGAAATTTCAGAAAAATAAATGGAAAAAAAAATCCTTTTGCAATTGCAACAAAAAGAATAAAATACCTGGGAATAAACTTAATAAAGGATGTGAAGGACCTATACACTGAAAACTTTAAGACAGTTTTAAAAGAAATTAGAGAAGACACAAGGAAATGGAAAAAACATTCCATGTTCATGGATTGGATATTAACTCTGTATCAGCTATGTAATTTACAAATATTTTCAACCATTCTGTTTAACATTAAAAAAAAAATAAGTACACTCCACATAAGCAGGTAACTCTAAGACTCTTGAAAGCCTGGAGGATCTGACAATATTGAGCCAACTTGCCCTCCTTGAAAATCTCATCTTTAGGAGAAATCATGCCCTTTCCAATTCAACCAAAGCCCTGCCTGCAGTGCTTCACTTCTAGCCCTACAAAGCATTTATGATTTTGTCTTTTGAGCTTAGAATAGTAACTGGAAAAACTCCAAGGGCCAGAATGTGGAAGAGCCTTACTACATCCATAAAACTGGGAATGGAAGAATACAGGCAGACAAATCAAATAATAATGCATGTATACATTATGTATACATATTATTTTAGATAGCGATGCAGACAGACAGATGGAGAAATAGATAAACGTAAGCAAGAAAAACTATCGACTTTGAATAAGATAATTTCTGATATATAGCACTAACCAGGTGATAATTTAGTTATGTACACATTAAAAACAAAAAACAAAAAAACCCACAAAAACAAAAAAACAATGGGTGTGCTAACTACAAGTTGTCAATTTCTTAATGAGTTGCATTACTGAGATGAATTAGAAAGACATACGACCTCACAGGGGTTCAAGTCTAATAAAGAGAGGAGGTGGTGTATGGAATCCACATAGACAAATAATTCATTAAAGCATCAATTGAAAAAAGTGATAAAGGTTATAATAGGGCTAAGTTCAAGGTACTAGATCATTTGTAGGAAGGGAAATTAACCAACCTTATGGGAAAATTTCTCAGAGGAAGTCATGTATCTGCAACAACCTAAGGAATATGAGTCTCAGTCAGGTGAATAGGTAATCAATGGTGGTTTTAGGCAGAGGAACAGAATATGCAAAGGCACAATGAAAGGTGAGATAAATCCTGATACTTAAAATGACTTAGAAATTGTTCAATATGACTGGAGCATGGAATTTCAATGGGTATAAGGAAAAGGCAGATTAGGCTCAAAAAAGTGACCAAGTGAATAGAGACGTAATTTTATAAACTACGTTAAAGAGTTTGGATTTATGTCAAAGGCTGTTGGGTCCCCATTGAATTATTTATTGTGGAGAACATAATCAGATTTTTGGTGATGAGAAATCACATGACTCTTATTAAATCCAGTTTCTTTATCTGTGAAGTATAATAATGTCATATATCCCCCTTGCCTCTTTGGATTATTGTGGCGATCAAATAATATAATATATGCTAAAGGTAAACACTAAGATTTACCTGAGTAAATCTTATATTGGAAAATTCATTTAATGTTTTAACTGTTTTGTAGATAAGTGAGAAGGATTTTTGATAGGTAAATACATTTTATTATGTAAGACAATAGTAGTAAAGAACAATATATGTTAGTTACTAGCAAATATTCAATCAAGAGAAAGACAGATATGATACAAAAAATAAGTATTAGGGTAAAAACTATGAGATTAGTGACTACAGGTGTTGAGAATAACTTTAGTTAACCTTTTCTCTTATTATATTGTTTCTCTTTTGGGGTGTTAAAGACATTTGTCAGGTTTCCTTGCTGTCTAGTACTATTTAAACAATCACCCTAAGCTTCAGGAAGATAAATTATGACTTGAGCAGAAAGCAAAAACCCACTCCCCCTGCCTCCTTTGGGGTCAGCATTCGATCTTTCAGTATATAATCCACCTGCGTGTGACCTATAACATGTGACACATCAGCATATGATTGATCAGAGGTGATCCATCTACACGGGATCTATCAGCATATGACCCAGCAGAGTGTGACCCACCAGCATGCGACTAGGCGTTATCAATCAGGTTTACCAATGTGAGACTTTAGTTTGGAAAGCAGTGGCTTGAAGAAGGAGGTGCCAGGCAGAAACAATTCTCACCAGAATGGCATGGATACATTCTGTTCCCTAAAGAAGCAGTGTCAGATGTGTCCAGCATCTCTAAGGTAAGGTGTTGTACTCGTGAACAGTGACAAAGTTGCTCATGATCAAGTCAGGTGACATACTTTACATGTGGTTCCTGGTTGTGTGGCTTTTCAGCCTGATTCTCTGTCCTCTGGAGAGACTCTGAGGCTACTGATATCATTAAATAAATTACTTTTTCTTAAACAAGGGAAACTGGATTTTGTTGTTTGAAACTAAAATTCCTGACTGATATATGTGTCAAAATAAAACTATGATGTTTATCCTGAGGTGGCAAACTTTATAGGGCCATTCCTTTAATGTACTTGGGAAGTAGGGCATGAAAACAGTGAGAGTGAGAGTGTAAATGAGGAGAAAGAAATGAATTCTGATACTATATCCTCAAAATAAAGTAGACTTTTTAAAATTAACAACTTCAAAACTGAAATATGAGTTAACACAATTTCTTATGTGATCCTTGAATACTTCTACAAAATTTTGTTGGTAACGCTTTATTCTATGATCTTGATAGTTTTATAGTTTTAAAAAGTTGTAAAGTTTTAAAGTTTTATAAATGCATACTTTATAATATTCTGGGTCCAGATGGTTGTTCCCTAAATAATTAAATGTGTGACCTTGAAAAAATATTTAATCTTTGCATTCAACTATCTCTTGTATACAAATGCCTACTGAGAGAATATATTCCATACCCTTAGCATAATGCTCGGTAAAGGACACTCAATAATTGCTGTCAATATCATAAAAAGTAAAACATTTTGTTGAACTAGAAAAGTATTCCAAGGATGGGAAATGGAACAGTGTGTACTGGTACTCTGGCTTCTTGGGCTGTCGTGGGAGTGCAGTATTAGAAGCCTCAAAGTTCTCAAAGAGAACAAAGACTAGTCTAGGATAAAGAAGTATATTCTATTTAATCCTCACGTTTGAAGCAGGAGGCAGGAAGGGTGAATGGGGGGTTCAAGTTCTACTTCAAACCATTTTACTGGAAGCCAGTGATGGCCAAACAGTTCCAACTTCTCTTTCTTTACACATACTCTCCTTCCCTCTTTCTTACAAGACATGGATTGATGTTTCTTTGTGCCTCTGTGTACACATATACCAGCATTTATACGTTGAACAAAAGAATTCAAAATGAAAATAATTGCATTAATTCTAAAATATTTGAGGAAACTGGCTTTTATTGATTCCTTTCTTCATTTTTCTGTGTTCTAGCTTTATGTCTTTAATTTTGGAATAGAGGAGTACATACTAGGTAGCCTCTGCAGCTAGCTTTATTCTCTAACTGTCCACTGAATACACTGCTAGTGTCTGTTCAATCCTATCCTAGTGTTCCAAGAGTTGTCAGAAATAAACAAAAGGACATTCATAGCCTCCTGGATATGGCTAGTTTTTACTTTTTTATTTATCCTTTTTGTGCCTTCATTCTTCCTTTTGGGTTTTCTTTTCATGCCATCCCTTAATTAGCTGGCTTCTTGGTGGCCTCTAATTCTACACAATGAATGACTCAATTACTGGAGTAATATTGATATAATGACGTATATCATTTCTTTTTCCTCTGTGGGATGCACGTATAAGTCTCAAACAATATAATTGTGGCTATATGCAGAGTGGGAAATAAGCAAGACATGAGTGTAAACCTGGGAAACTATTACTACTGATGAAAAAAAACAAAACCTAACAACTTTAAAACCATCACCACTCATCAATTTTTAAAATATTGCTCATGTTTAAACATTTATTTGTTTCAAATGAATAATGAAAGGCTGCTCTATCTCCCCCAAACCAAAATTAAGTAGCACTGAAATTCCTTTTCATAGAGAGCTATATTTCAAAATTAGGTATTTGGAAAGATACAGACAAAGCTTCCAACTATAAAAACAAGATCAAAACATTTGATGCCCTTTCCTCATTTCAGTAGGACAGCAGCTACACAAGGCTATTCTCTAGAGTAATGATCTTGCCTCCCTACAAAGGTTCTTTTTTTAAAAAATCCCATATTCAGGAGGTCACATCCAGTCTTCAGCTGCACAGAGCTCCACTCCTATTAATTTAAAATGGGGGCTTCAGAGGTTCACATTCAGGAAAATGTGCTCCTTTAGAGGTAAGCTCTACCAAAATCCCATTTGGAAAAAAAAAAAAAGAGGAGACTATTGAGAAAAACAATCTATAGAATCTATCTTCTTCACCAACAAAATATAAAGAAAAGCTTAGAATAGAACTTAATAAAATATCTTTTGCTTACCCTTATTTCAGCTTACCTTCATGTTTTAGTAACATTTTTTTTTTAAATCTAGTATTGTTATTTTTATCATCATCATCACGATTATCATCGTTTTGTTAAGCTATCCAGCAGAATCAAACGGTTATTCACCCTGTGGCTGACTCGTGTTTAGGAAAATGTTGAGCTTCCATCGAAAAGAATGAAAGACATCTGGTTAAAGATGCAGGTGCACTAATAAATAGGTGGTCTTTGGATTACAGTATTTATGTGTGCAAAGCTGAACAGAAACCTAAATGTTATACATACAAAGTGGTACAACAAGAACATCTGTGTTGGGGGGATTGAACTGGCATGGCTAACACCTCCAGTGCCAGGTGCAAAGGAAATTTCAATACAGCTTGAGTAATCTTGACTGCTAGCATCTGCCTGCATCAGATTATCCCCTATGTTCCTAGGCCGCCACTATCCATTAGAGTATTTATATGATACATCTGGTGGTGCAATGTCCAAGCGAGACATAGCAATGCCTCCATTACTGGGGGCTCATGCCTGTCTCTTACTCAATATGAAGGCACACAGGAATTCTTTTCAGGTTCAAGAGCAGCCAGCCAGTTCTATGAGACTGATTAGCAGATAGTTCTCCAGAATAATGGCCGCTATGTCCTTTCAGATTATTTAGATACATATCCATGTGCATAATCTGGAGAAGGTTAACACTTTAGTTTAAAATTCTGTCTCTAGATAGTATTGCCAGGAAAGGAACAGAGTGTTAAAGTGTTGTAAAAATCATAATAGAGTTTTAATGTGATATGGATCAATCAAAAGTCTCAATATGCATCTGATTTTGGAATCAGCCAGTGTGGCAGGATGACAATGGTGGAGATTCTCCACCCAATCGTCTCCATGATGTGAAGCTTCACATAATCAACAACTTGTTCAACACAATGACTATGTACCTCTCTTCAAATTTCCCTTACCCTCAAGAGATGGCAATGCCACCTGTTGCAGAGAAACTAGAAGTCTCCATATGGGTACCTCTTCAACTTTCCACAATCTTGGATTCTACACAAACTAGCACCCACCGTTTCCCCTTTGCTTCTGCTTCCTGTCAAAATAGACTTGTGGGCTCTTTATAAAGCAAGCCCATCTCCTTCTGCTTTATGTGTTCACATTTTCTGGATTTTCCATGTACTCTCCCTCTTTATTGGACCCTAACCATTCAAATCTTAACCTGTTCAGGATTCCCTCCATAAAAGAAAACCTCGATAGGTGCTCAGTTCACCTGCAATCATTATCTTCAAGATTGCTCTCCTTTTTCTCAATCAAACATCTTTACAAGTTGCTTACCTTGTTCCCCTCCTACTTACCTCTCAAACCACTCAAATCGGGCTTCTCTCCTTAACATTCAGAATTCATCATATTAATTTCATAAGTCCCTTCATGCAGCTAATATCAATGGACTTCATCATTCTAATAGATATTTCTGTATCAGTTGACATGTGTGAGCACTACTTCTACGTTCAGTCTCTTTCCTTAGCCTCTGCTTTGTGACACTCACTCATTTTTATTTTATTTTATTTTTTTTTTTGCTTTATCTCTGGCCACTTATTCCTAGTTTCCTTTACGCTCCCCTTTTCCTCCAACTAATAATTAAAGAACGGAATTCTGCAGAGTTTTGTCTTGGGTCCTCTTTTCCATTATACTCTTTCATTACCAACATGGCTTCAGTTACCACCCACAATTTTGCAGCTGACTTATAGAGTTTTAATCTGCAGTCTTCTAAAATTCAGGCCCTAACAACTGTTCATCCAACACCTGCATTTGAATGACTCACAAGTACTTCAAACCTAACTCTTCTGAAGTTAACTTATTCATACCCATTCCCCCAAATACCTACCCCTTTTCTAAAGTTCTCTATCCTTCCAAATTTCATTACTATCCACCCAATTAATTAAGCCTGATAACTTCAGTCATCTTTGACAGCTGTCTTTCCCATTTCCCAAATCTATCAATAACCAAGGCTTGCCAATTTACTTTTAGAGACTAAGTCATACATGAATATGAACTTTATAAAAGATGGCAAATGTGGTCTTTCACCATGGCTTTTAATCCTTGTCCATCTTTGTATTTCTCTATCCAAAAGTAAAATTAATTATGAATTTGGTGTGTATTTACCTAAAGCTTTTGTCTATTCTTATATGCACTAGTATATGTACCAGTTCAATTTCAAATATATGGATTAGTATGTATGTCAGTTTTTACCAAAAAAAGAAAAGAAAAGAAAGAAAGAAAGAAAGGAAAGAGAAAGAAAGAAAGAAAGAAAGAAAGAAAGAAAGAAAGAAAGAAAGAAAGAAAGAAAGAAAGAAAAGAAAGAAAGAAAAGGTAACATATTTTGCAATTAGGTTTATTCAGACAAAAAATATTCTGGAGAATTATTTTTGTATATAGTTGACACTTGAACGACATGGGTTTGAACTGCAAGGATCCACTTATGCACAGATTTTTTTTCAATAAATACCTGTACTGTTTTCCATCTGTGGTTGGGAGTCCACAAATGTGAACGGTTGACACCATTCATTGGTCTACACTATTTTATATAGGGGACTTGAGCATCCATGGAATTTGGTATCTGATGGGGGTCCCAGAAGCAATCTCCTGTGGATACCAACGGTAATTAAATTCGGGGTGAATCAAAAGTTATATGTGGATTTTTGATTGGGTGGGGTTGGCGCCACTAATCCCCATGTTGTACAAGGGTCAGGTGTATATAGATTAGTCTCATTTTATTAAATGCACAAAATACCACAGTATAAATATCCCAATGTAAGAGTGTTCTCTATTTAAAGCTAGGATTCTTTTTTCTATTACAATGTTGTAATGAGTATACAGCCACAGTTTGTAAATATTGCAGGTTCAGTTCCAGACTACCCAATAAAGCAAGTATTACAACGAAGTCAGTAGTGACATTTTTGTTGGTGGAGGGTCTTGTCTTCAATTTGTAAAAAAAATGCAACAACTGTGAAGTGCAATAAAGTGAAGTGCTCTAAAACAAGGTATGCCTGTACTCATCTCTTTATGTGTTTCTCAAGACTGAAAAATAGAGTTTTAGAAGATACTATGAGATTATACTCCCAAGTAGTATTGGAAGACCATTCTCCATGGATTTTTTCCCCTAATTTCTGTATATCTGACAAGTAAACTTTTGGCTATCTGTGTTCTGCCCTATCATTTCAATGATGCATAGTGAACAGTCTTGGAAGACAGTATGTCTCCCTCCAGAGCAAAAGGAAGACATACTTACTGTACAATATAATAACAATCCCCTAAACTCAGAGTTCTTCACCTACAATACAACACATTTCATGGACAGATGTTATCTGGCTCTCTTTGTGTTGTCCTGTGGGAATTAGGGCTTGGGGAACCAGTGTAAAAAGGCTGATTTTTTGGCTACTGTTACTATGTTGACTAATAAACTATACATCATCTCCAGTCAGGATTCTTATGTCTTCTGCCAGCATTCATGAAAGTATAGTGATAGCCATACAATTTAGAGTTTATATTCTTACCATAAGACTATGGAGAATATAACCTTCCCCACATTATAGCCAATGATTGGTAGTAACAACTTTTGTGTGTGCGAGTTTGTGCATGTGTGTGTGTTTATTTCTAATAAAATAGGAGAAAAATGATATCTAATTGTTTTAGTTTCATTTCCCTGGTTATCAGTATAGTGGTTGTACATGTTTCCCACTACCCCCAGCCTCTACTATTGGCTTCTTCTCAAGTACTCCTCATACTTTTTGTTTTGTTTTTGTTTTTGTTTTGTTCATCTCTGATACCACCATCCTAGTCCAACATAACTGTAATAGCGTCCTAACTGGTTGCCCCACATATACTCACTCTCTCAAATGCAGATCTGATCACATCACTTCCCTGTCTAAAAACACTTAATCTTTCTGATTATTCTTAGGATGAAACTCCAGATCCTTGACAGGGCTAACGTGGCCCCATGTTATCTTGTCCCTGCTCACCTCTCTAGCTCTGTCTGTTGCCATTCTTGCCTTAATTTTCTACAATAAACAGAGCTGTTCACTCTCTTGAATACATCATATACTTGTTTTGGGGATGTTCATCTATTTATGAAAGTGAATTCCATATACTATTTCAAATTCATGTTTTTAAAGAAGTTTATTATGATTTCATATTTTGGAAATAAATTTTGAAAAACTCATGCGTTTTGATTGTACATTGAAACACAAATAAAAGGAAAAGTATAGGATATATATATATATATATATATATATATATATATATACACACACACGGAAATATTACATGGCACTTATTTCTGGGTGGTGGGATACATACATATTCATCATTAGAGTTACTTTAATTATCCATATTATTCCTTTTTCTGTAACATTTTACTCCATTAGTTAGAAAATTCATTTCTAAAAAAGTTGCGTGTTTATCTCTATTCCGCTCTCTTCTTTCATATAATTATAACAAAACAAATAATAAAGTTTCAAATGTAGTGCCTGATTCTACTTACAGGAAGGTATCACAATTTTGGAAATACCAAGAGAAGATTAAGTGTATTAACTGCTTCTTTATCCTCACCTAAATGAACTTCAAATTAGTAAGAGCTAAGAAAATACAGCACTGAGTTGAGAGGACATTTTATTGACTCACAGGTTTTAGAGTCTGACTGTTTCACAGGTTTTACAGTACTGTCTTGGATTCCATTTACATCTCCATTCCTCTTGCAATCCTTCGCTCCTCTTTTCACTCAACATTTAATAAGCACTATCCGTATGCCAGGATACTGCTAAGGAAGTGGGGGAATGGAGGTCATCGGGGAATGGAGAAGTTTATCTCTAAAGTCCTATTCTCATCAAAAGCGCACATGGTAAGACCAAAACATGAAGGCAATGATTATGATTGAAGGTAGCATTTGAGTAGTGTCTTGAGGAAAACGTGAACATCTGCTTGGTGGCTGAGGGATGCAGTGAGAGGTTTTTTTTCATGCAGGCAAAATAAGAAGAATCTTGCAAGTTAAGGCAAACATAAACAATTCTATAAAAGAGGATGAGTAGCATAGGTATGCATGCGTGACAAATGGTTAATGATAAACCTGGGAGAAAATTAGTTTTGGGGACACATTCTTCTCAAGGGTAAAAAGGGGCAGTATACTAAAAGTACCTCACAAAGTACAGGATCCCATAGTAAGCATAAATATTAGTCACTTTCCTTCTTCCATCGTTTATATGCACAGTCCCTTTCTCTCAAATTTCATAACAGTCTATGCATGTAGTTCAGCCCATAATGACAATGGCAATAGTAATAATCACTAATACTTTGAGCGCTTAATAAGAGCAGTTAGTGTACAACTGTCTTATATGTTTTATTTCATTTAGTCCTCAAATAGTCCCATAAAATAGGTGCTAATTATCTCAGGAAACTGAGACACAGAGTTAGCTAACTGGGCTAATTAATTAGTGGTGAAGATAGGATTTGCAAGCAAACGTTATTATTTTGGATTTGAGCTTTTATCTAATGCAATTACTTCCAATGTTACTTCTCCATGTACTGAAATCATATGCATATGGAAAAAGAATGACTTAAAAGGCATACACTTCATTCACAAAAGTCAAACATTTTGAAACATATCTGTTATACAATGTTAAGCTTGTTTTCCTCTATATGTGTCCCAGTGTGTACAAGCCATAGCCTGTGTATCATTTCTTTAAGCAGATTCATTTGCAGATTCACTGACAAATAGTTACCGGGTCCTTAAAGTCAAGTCTTATGCTAGGGCTTTAAAGGGTTGAAAGCAAATGGATGCCATTCTTGCCTTCCTGAGTTTACTGTCTAATGAGTACAACAGAGTTAAAACAAAAACTAAGATCCATAATTGCACATTATAATACATACTATGAAGGAAATGGAAAATATGCCATGATAAAAAGAATAATAAGGGGACATAATTTTTATTTATGTTTTTTAGCTTTTTAACTTCTTAAGGCCATGCTAGCATATTGCTCTGTCATGAATAGTACATTTGGTTTTAAAATATTATTACAAACCCAAATTATAAATTAAAAACAAAAAAAAGGTATGGCCCATGATAGCAAGCTATGTTCCTCTCAAAGTACCTGATTCTCCACCATTTTCTCTTTTTCCCCCCCACTTCCTTTTTCCTCCCTTAATCTATTAAGGTCTATGTGGCAACAACTCCATTGATATGAACCCGTGGTCCTGACCCTATTTTTGTAAACAAGTCTCTTTGTAAATAAACCTTTCTCTATCCTAACTCGAATGTGTAATCTGTTTCTTATTAGGACTCTTACTTAAATGTTAAATTTCATTTGGCTTTGAAATAAACTGTTTTATTTGGTAAGGTAGATTCATATATATACATAGATATACCTACCAGACATAGCTCTGTGCTCATAAGACTGCAGTCTTCCAAAAAAAATTTGAATGAAAAGAATAATCATTTAAAAAAAGAGTTATAAATCTTGATAAATATTACCCTATGTGGCTTAACACTGAAAACATCTTGCAAAAGCACTCAATAGTTAAATAAAACTATCACTGTAATAAAAACAAATAATAAAAACCATAATGGTATTTGTTCAACTTCATAGGTGAATTTGTTGGTGGTCTAAGATGTCTGCCAACAAAAACTCTTTTTTGTGCTGGAAAGTGACCAAAGGCCAAATGTTAATGGGAATGAAGACCTGATCTGCTTTGGAAGAGGCTCTAGTCTATAATGAATAAAAGATGGCTTGAAGGAATATAAGGGAAATCTGATCATACTTTTGTCCATTTATGGACTTTCTAGACTAAAATATTATAATATTTGAGGAAAAAGCTAAACCACCATTCCTAGGGCAAACATTTGTTTTACAGCTTTATCAAAACATAATTCATGTGATATAATTCACCCAAAGTGTACAATTCAATGTTTTTCATAGATACATGCACCATCACCACAGTAAATCTTAGGACATTTTTTCATTCCCTCTAAAAGATATTCCATATCCTTTAGATAGTGCCCCCTTATTATTTCTCAAACCTCTAATCCCCCAGTCCTACCAACTCCTCAGCAACTACTAATCTACTTTCCATTCCTATAAATTTACCTATTCAAGATATTTCATATAAAAGTAATCATATAATATGTGACGTGCTTCTTTCACTTATTAAGAGTGTAATGCTTTTAACGTTTATGTATGTTGTAGGATGTTATCAATATTTCATTCCTTTTTATGGGTGAATATTCCACTGTATAAATATACTATATTTTGTTGGTCTATTCACCCATTTAGAAACATTTTGATTCACACCTTTTTGCTGAATAAATAATATTGCTATAAACATTAATGTACAAGTCTTTGTGTGGACATATACTTTCATTTCTCTTGGACATTTACCTACAAGTAGAATTGCTAGGTCATATTCAAACTATGTTTAACCACGTGAGGAACTGCCAGACTGTTTTCAAAAGTGGCAGCACCATTTTACAGTTCAACCAGAAAGGTATAGGTGTTATTATGATTTCTCCATATCCTCGTCAACACTTATTATTATCTGACTTTTTGAATCTAACTATCTTATTGGGTATTTTGGTACTATGCTGTTAGGTACATATATGTTTATAATACTTTATATCCTCCTGATCCTACTGATGGACCAACAATTTATCATTATAGGATGTCTCTCTTTGTCTCTAATAACATTATTTGTTTGAAAGTCTTTTTTTGTGTGTGTGTGTGATACTACTTCAGCCACTCCAGCTTTCTGTGATTGTGATTGCTGTTTGCATGATATATTAGGTTGGTGTAAAAGTAATTGTGGTCTTTGCAATTATTTTTAACCTTCTAAACCACAATTACTTTTGCACCAACCTAATATCTTTCCCTGTCTTTTACTTTCAATATAATTTTATTTTTGAATCTAAAGTATGTCTCCTGTAGAGAGCATATAATTGGATCTTATTTTGCTATTTGTTTTCTATTCTAAATATCTCTGCCTTTTGATTGGGTTGTTTCATGTATTTAGATTTAGAGCCATTTTTATACAGTAGGACTTATGTTGGCAATTTTACTTTTTGTTTTCTGTATGTGTCATATCTTTTCTGCCTATCTCTTTGCTGATTTTTTTGCAAGTGACTATTTTTTAATATAGCACTTTCAATACTTTAATGCTTTTTT
Organism: Rhinolophus sinicus; assembly: GCF_036562045.2. Classification (NCBI taxonomy): domain Eukaryota; kingdom Metazoa; phylum Chordata; class Mammalia; order Chiroptera; family Rhinolophidae; genus Rhinolophus; species Rhinolophus sinicus. The sequence continues at coordinate 93,141,140 of NC_133758.1, forward strand.
TCAGTATATTTGTTGAGCAATGTCAACAAATTGCTCAAGGTCTATTATTTAAATCTTAATTTGTCAGAGTCAACTGAAAATTTAAACTAACTTAATTCCAGTGAGATATAGAATTGTTACTCCTATAACTCTATTCTCTTTTCTTTCTTATGTGATATTTTTTTATAATTACTGTATCTATAAATGTTAAAAATATTTTAACATTAGATTTATAATTATTATATTATATAGTTTCATGTCTTTCAAAGAAGCTGAAAGAAAAAAGAGAGGAAATAAATATAGCTTTTGCTGAGTAATCTTCTTAATTATAATTTCTGGATTTCTTCATTTTTTCCTGTGGATCTATTTGGAATCAATTCCTTAGCCAAAACAACTTTGATTTCACTCACCTCTTTTGAAATACCATTGCTAAATGTATCACATATCTATATGTTATAGGTCAAATACACCATATGCATAATATTTAATAGCTTTTTAAATCAGTAAAGTGAAGGGGAAGAAATATGCATTTATACTATATTTCATAGTTACATTATTATCTTTATCATTGCTTTTCATATTTTTGTATAGATTCAATTTACCATTTGGGGTCAATTGCTTTCAGCCTGAAGATTTTCCTTTAGCATTTTATGGAAACTGGTTTTGTTAGCAATGAATACCTTGTTTTTCTTGGGGGGGTGGGGTGGGGAGAAGGATGTTCATTTTGCCTTAATTTATACAACATAGAGTTGCTCAATATAGAATTTTTGGTTTACATTTTTTGAGCACTTTTAGTGTCTATCTCACTTCTTTCTGGCCTCCATTCTTTCTGATGGGGAGTCATCTGTTAATCTTACTGGAATTCCTTTGTAAATTAGAGTGTTTTTTTCTTCTTGCTTCCTGAAAGATTTTTCTTGTTGTCTTTGGCTTTCAACAATTTTACTGGATGTGTCTGATTGTGAATCTCTGTGTTATCCTACTTGGAGTTTTTTGAGCTTCCTGGATGTGCAGATTAATGTTTCCAATAAATTCAGGGAGTTTTTAGCCACTATTTTTTGAGTAGTTTTCCTGCTCCTTTATCTTTCTCCTCTCCTTCTGGCATTGCCATTAAGCACATGTTGGTGCACTTGATAATGTCTATATTTCTCTGCGTTGCAGTTTTGATTCTTTATTCCTCCTTATTTCTCTGATTGCATAATCTTTATCAATCTATTTTCAAATCACTAATTCAGTTCAAATATACCGAATTTCCCCCCTCAGTTATTGTACTTTTCTATCCCACAATTTGTTTTTTAAAACTAATTTTTTTGTTGATGTTGTTTCGCTATTGTCTAGATGATGTGATCATACATTCCTTTATTTCGTTAATCATGATTTCTTTACTTCTCTGAACATATTTACAATAGTTATTTTGAAGGTTTTGTCTGTTGAATGCCACATCTGGTTGCAATCACAGGCAGTTTTTGTTATCTATCTTTTTTCCCTTGTGTGCAGATCATGCTTTCTTGTTTCTGTGCAGTTCTCGTTTTTAAATTTTTATTCTTACGTTTTTATTGGAAGCTTGACACTTTCGATTATGGTTTAGCAATTCTGGGTACTACTTCCTCCTCTTGAGGCTTATTATTGGTATTTGCTTATTTATTAGGTTGGTGCAAAAGTAACTGTGGTTTAAAAGGTTAAAAATAATGGCAAAAACCGCAATTACTTTTTCACCAACCTAGTATTTGTTTAGCGATTGTCTCAGTAAAGTCTATTCCACTACTACTACTAATGCCCACTAGCACAAAGCCTCTGATGTTACTGCTCAGAGAACACAGTTAGATATGCCCACCGTCACTCTGGGATGACAATGATTTTTACAGGGTACTCGTTGTCTGTCTCCTTCCCTTACCACACCCAGGCCCACTACTTGCAGGCTTATGGTGCTCTTATTATCAACAGTGCTCTTGGGGATAGATTGCTTGACAGATTCATTCAACACTTTTTGGATCATTTGAAGGGGTAACTCCTGAAATCTGTGTTTGAAATTTGTTCTAACCCCAGGAGGGTACTTCCCTGCTACAACTATGCCTGGTCCTCTCCAGCAAAGCAGACAACTTGCAGTCGAGCCTAAGTCTCCAATAAATCTACCAATCTCTTCCCAATTGCCTTTTACCATAAAAACTATTTTTGAGAACACAATTCAGCTTGAACTTCTGTACATTCTATTGTACATGAAGTTAGTTCCTATGGGAAGAGATATGGAGCTCTTAATTTTACAGCCTGTTTTTATTTTGTTTTGCTTTGTTTTCCATTGCAAAATCTCCAAGGTACTGCTCTGGAGCTAGGTGTGAGGAAAATAATACACTTCTCTCTGAGTAAACCACCACTTTGGGAGCCGAGTGTTCAATTAATGGGGAGGGCAAAATAGTTGTAGCAGATTTTCTCAACTATTTCTTAATATATACATTATATGACTCATGTTTACCTACCTTAGAACCATTTCCAGAGATTTACAATTTTTTCAAACAATTTTTACCAGTTTTATTAGCAAGTAGGTCTGCAGAGCTCTGTGTAGTATCATGCTGAAAGTGACACTTCAACATTTTTTTCTTTCTTTAGCTGGGAGTTGGGGGCTAGATTTATATAATTCAGTCATACGTATTACTTAAAACTCTGTACTCTATTTTATAAGTACAGCTGCTATGAACAACAGTATGGAGGTTCCTCAAAAAATTAAGAATAAAATTACCATATGACCCAGCATTTCCTCTCCTGCGTATCTATCCAAAATATCTGAAAACATTTATTCATATAAAGATATATGTACCCCAATGTTCACTGCAGCATTATTTACAGTGACCAAGACATGGAAACAACCAGAGTCCTTCGATAGATGATTGGATAAAGATGTGGTATATATACACAATGGAATACTAGTTGGCCATAAGAAAAGATGAAATAGTGCCGTTTGTGACAACGTGGATGGATCTTGAGATTATTATGCCAAGCAAAATAAGTCAGATAGAAAAAGTCGAGAACCATGTGACTTCACTCATATGTGGGATATAAAACTGAAAGCAACAAAGGGACAAGACAAACAAAAAAACAAAAACTCATAGAGGCAAACAATTTAGTGGTTACCAGAGGGTAAGGGAGGACAGGGGTGGTAGAAGAGGGGAAGGGAGATCAACTATATAGTGATGGAAGGAGAACTGACTCTGGGTGGTGAACACACAATGCAATATACAGACGATGCATTATAGTATGTACACTTGAAACCTACATAATTTTACTAACCAATGTTACCCCAATAAACTTAATTAAAATAAGTGGATTAAAAAAGAGTACAATTTTTTGCTTTTCCTACACTACAAAGGACTAAATTTATTCTTTAAAGTCACCAAGGTTTACGCATATGCAATGTGCTTTTTTTATATAAATTTATTTATGTTCTATTTTAGCAGAAGAATTCAGGCCATTTAATCTTATGATTAGTTCCTTTAAAATGAATTAGAAAAATATTACTTTTCTTCATACTTAATATAATTTGTATTTATGTTTCCCACCCCATGAGTCATTGCTTTTATAGTTTCTAGACTAGTTACTAAATTTCAGTTTGAAATATCCAAAGGTCAAATTATTACTTGGCTATAGGGGTCCAAGGATTGAGAAAATGTCTAATCACATCATAAATAACCTTTCAGAATCCCGACACGGTATAATAGAAATGAAATACATAAAAATAAATCCACATGCACAGACAGAAACATATCAAAAATTATTACAAATGGCTGAATTTCAGAGAAAAATGCTATTATAAATATGTAACCCCTACTCATTTTTCCCAAATTCTTAGATTTAAAGCTCAATTTCTTCATTATTTCTGACCTGATATGAAACACCATCTGGCATGTGCATGTTAATAGGATTATATGTAAGCAAAATAGACATTTTCTCTCTTTCTAACTTTAAGACTTTTTAAAGGCGTATACATTATTTACATTTGTAATGTGAATTAAAACAAAACTGACAAAGAGAAAAGATTGTTTTTAGTATCTATTTTTTAAATTAAAGCAATTATACATTTAAGTACTTTAAATTTTAGCCTCATGACTATTCATTGAAGAAAGATTTTAAATTGAGATTTCATGGAGCAAATGATAAAGAAAATGCTTTTATAATTATGATATATACATATGTCAAACTGCATCACGTAGTTCACTAAATCTATATTGGACAAATTTTTCAGATAATTAGCAAATATTTATCAATATCCAGTATAAGTTGTTTTATTTATATTATATGAAATGAATTGTATGTGGAAATATAAAATGGTATTGGAATATATATATATATATATATATATATATATATATATATATATATGCACACACACATATATATTTTTGGATGACAACTTTCTGCTGTTTTTAACATTTACTTAGAATCATAAGCTTTAAAGAGAATAGCTAACAGGTCATGTGGTTAATTATTTTTTGTTTTTTATTTTAAAAATAAGAAAGCTGAGGCTTAAAATATTATTTATTATATATATGGGGCTATAACTATTTAGTGAGAAGTCCAGGCTCAGACTACAGATTGCCAAAATCTTGGTCCATTCTACTTTGGACCCTGCTGTACTTCTTTCATAATCCTGATGAATTTCTGTCCAGAGAAATCTCATTCTGGAGGGTCTGAGATCTATATAGTTACTCTAGCCTCATGCACACCGCACTGGACATTCAAACTAGATTCATACTTTGGGAAGTTCTCTTTACTTAATTTTTTACTTAAATAATCATAGTGGCTAAGTGTTTGAGTTTTAAAACATTTCACAAATGTGCAAGCTAGTAGAGAAATCTGTGAGAAAGTAGCCAAGTACATCTAGCCAAGCCCATCTAGCCAATACAAATAAAAAAAGTATAGACCATAATAAATGTAACCAAGAAGGATTCTCTAAGGTCAATTACCAGGAAATAAGATTCAACTAAATTTCTATTTCAAATATGGAATAACCAAGGCTCATTGGGTTCTAGCTTGATAAAACTACACAAGAAGGCAGAGCAAGTAGGAGGCATAGAGGAAAAAGAGAATCAGTGATCTTGTTTATTAGTCCAATCTTTATGCCAGATTATACAAAAAAAGAAAATTATGCAAATACTAAAAGCATGGAACAAAGGTATATAATTATATATACATTTCACATATACCTATGTTACATTTATCCATCATTTCATTAAAACAGAAAACAACAGGAAAAATAATAAGACACTGAAAACTTGACGTTCTGTTAAAGTTGGATCTACTCTCTTTCATCTCTTGCATACAAGATTGTATCTGTCTTCACAATTCTGGAGGATTATGTATGCCGGAAAATATGAAATAAAATGTTTTAGCAAAGGTCACTTGTTGTTGTTAGGTTGTGTCTGCCAAGAATATGATCAATTAAGCATTTATTAAGCCATTGTTTATGCTGAACTAGCTACTGTACAAGTGGTTTAACCACTTTTCTTTAGGCTCAGAGAACCATTTCAGCATCATAGAGAATTTCTGGCTTTGAGGACAAAGGTTGTTATGTCATTAGCTTCTGTGGCTCATTAATTCCAGTGAAGACAGGGTTCTTTGCAACTTATTTTTATTTTGTTGTCCAACTGATGCCTGTTTGCCTTGTAGACGGACCACAGGATAGAAACACCTGCAAATGGTGCTATTGATTATTTTTTTCTCAATTTGAAGGAAATAGAGGCTGACGACACAGAAGGACAAACACTTAGTTGTTGTTGGACATACTCTGGCACAGAGATCACTTCCCATTGCAATATGCTCTACATTAATGCAGAAAATACACTCACTGTTATTTTAATACTGTAACCGTCTGAAGTAGTCTGTCTGTTGTGGTAAAGAATTTCACCTCATTATTGCTTTTGTAAAAACAAAGACTCTAATCAGAAAAATCACCAATTTAGTATGAGTAGTCTGAAAACATCTAGGGTTATGTAGATAGCACATGTGTGTAGACACCACACACACACACACACACTCACACACACATACAGTGTAATACCACACTGTGTGTGTCATGATGATGACACACAGACACAGTTACACACAGAGCAAAGTGGCTTTGCCCAAAACAGTGCATATGAGCTAATGTGAAACTGGCACATGATTTTGCCCTTTCATCAGAAAAACCATAAGAAAAAAACATAGGTTTTCAGGGATAAGTAAGCACTAAACCTCTGTCGCTGTATGTAATATATTAAACATTTTCTTAAAAACTTATTTTGTGTTTCAAAAATCATTATTTCTGTAATGGACAAAGAGGACTAAAACTTAAGACTACCTGGAGTCAGTTTTTTAATCATTTGTTTGTTTTCTGTGTGTGTGTGTGTGTGTGTGTGTGTTTTAAAATATTTTCCTATGAATGATGACAATTGAAAAAAAAAACATTTAGAATTACTTATAGTAAATTTGATCAAGTATGTATATACATGTAAATCACATGGGGTCATGCTTCTCCTGTACTAAAACTGAACTTAAAATAAAGTTATAGAGCTTGGGGAATTTTGGTTTCATATGTAAGGAGTTTGGAAGTAGCAACCCTGTCCTCAAAAGTAGAAAGCTAAACAGACTGAAAGATAAACAACTCCTTTTGGATCCATAAGAAACAGGAGGACACAGGGCAAACTGTGGAAAGACAGATAGTTAAATACAGGGAGCCCAGGCTTACCAGGCAGAGACTCAGTTCACAAGCAAAAACTGCTGTGGGCACTAGTGCTTGAGCAGGAAAACCTAAACTGTAATTGATGAATTTCTGGAGGCTCAGTGTAGACAACTCTGATAGTCAAAAACTCCAGGGGGATCCAGTTATTGGGGGCTCCCACAATATTGTAAGATTTAACTCTAGGAGCTTGAGAAAATTTCCACAGTAAATTAGAGAGAAAAATCCCCTTAGTCTTCTTGCAAGGGTAAGGATAAAGGAACAATTTTTAAAATATGCCAGAGTACTCTGTTCTTTTAAGCAAGGCCTGTCTGTGGGGGAAACTAACCACAGCCTAACCTGTTGCAGTATTATCAGACTCTAAGGGAAGGGAAATAACCAACTCTAGTCCATTCTAACCATGCTGACCCACCTAAGGAGGGAGAAAAAAACCCTGAAAAATGCTTGTAAACTTCACAGACAAGAGGCATAAGATCACTAAAAGACTGAGACTCACTTATAGGACTATAGACCTAATTATAGGACTATACGCTCCCTTTACCTAACACCTCACCAACACATTACTAAAGGCCTATCTACAGTAATTACTTTTACTTGGTATATCATGTCCTGCTATCAAGAAAAAAAATGATAAGGCATAGAAAAAGGCTAAAAACAAAATTTTAAGAGACAGAGCAAGCATCAGAACCACATATGGCAGGGATGTTAGAATTATCAGACCAGGAATGTAAAACAACTATGCTTAATATGCTAGTGCTCTAATATAGACAATATATTGAGAATAGAGAATGCAAACAGAGAGATGGAAATCCTAATGAAGAACCAAAAAGAAATGTAAGAGATAAAAAACAAACAAACAAACAAAAAAAACACACTGTAACAAAAATGAAGAATGCCATTTATGGGTTTGTTAGTAAACAGGACATGGTTGAGAAAAGAATCTCTGAACAAAACTGAAAAACATGTAACAGATTATCCAAGGACTGTGGGAAAACAACAAAAGGTGTAACACATGTGTAATGGGACTATCAGAAGGAGAAAAATAGGAAAAAGGAACAGAAGAAATACTTGAAACAATAATGACTGAGAATTTTCCTAAATTAATGTCAGACACCATCCCACAGATCCAGGAAGCTCAGAGAACAGCAAGTAGAATAAATGCCACAAACAAACAAGCAAACAAAAACTATACCTAGGCATATCATTTTTTAAATTATAGAAAATCAAAGAGAAATAAAAAAAAAAATCCTAAAACAAGGCAGGTAAAGAGAACACGTCACCTATTGAGTAACAAATATTAAAAATTATATTCAATTTACCCTCGGAAACCACGCAACCAAAAGATAGTGGATGAAATATTTAAATTATTGACAGAAGAAAACCATTAACCTAGAATTTGTACCCTGCAAAATTAACATTAAAAAGTGAAGAGGAATCAAAGATTTACATAGACAAACAAAATTGAAGAAGTTTGTTGCCAATACACCTGCCTTGCAAGAGATATTAAAAGATGTTCCTTAGAGAGAAAGAAAATAATATAGATCAGAAACTCAGACATACAAAAAGAAAGATAATCAAGGAAGGAATAAGGAAGGTGAAAGAAAATTTTTAGTTTTCTTATTCTTAATTGATCTAACAGATAATAGTCTACTCAAAATAATAGCAACAATGTATTTGATTATGTATGCTTATGCATATATGATATATACATCCGTACACATGTATACATATCTCACACACACACACACACACACACACACACACACACAGTTACTCACACTACCTGTGAAGTGCTATGGTGTCATTTGAAGTGGACTTTTAGCGACCACTAAATATATTCAAAAAGAAATATAACTAATATGCTAAGAGAGAAAAGAAAATGGAGTAAGATAAAAGGCAAGAAAAAGGCAGGAAAAAAGAGTGGAACACAAAATTAGAAATGAAGAACAAGGGCGAAAAATAGAAAAGACTAATAAATATGGCAGATGTTAATCCAACTACGTCAATAATCACTTTAAATGTCAAGGATCTAATTAAAAGGCAGAGATTGTCAGAGTGGAACAAAAACCACGACCTAATTATATGTTGTCAACAAGAAACCCACTTTATGGAAATGTAATGGCTGTATGCGATGTCAGAGGGGTAGTAGATTGTGGGAGGGGGATTATCACTTTGTGAGGGGTATAAATGATAAATGTCTAACTATTGCATTGTTTTGTACACCTGAAACTAATAAAAAAGAAAAATAACATGAGTTCAACGCCCTCCACAAAAAAGTTATGAAAAATGTTATATTTTAAATGTATAAATGAGTAAATTCAAAAAATTTGAATAAGTTATTTTGAGTTTTAATTACACATAACATCATGGCCATAGCTTGATAATAGAAAGAGTCAAATAAATTTTGATATTTAATTGTTGAAGAGCGGTTAGAGATTTATGAAAGATTTTTAACCCAGAACTTTGGGAACAATAAGAAGTCAATACTTTTCTGATGATGGTAATAGGCAGGTTGACTATATAATTTATCATCAGCCAGCAAAATTTTGAAAATCTAACAGGTTTTAAAAATAAAATATTAGTATGAAATAAAAAAAAAGAAAAGAAGCTCACTTTAAATATAAAGACACATGTAGATTGAAAGTAAAGGAAGGAGAAGAAAATACCATGCAAACACTACTCAAAAAAATAAAAAATAAAAAGGTAAGAGTAGTTATATTGATATCATACAAAGCCAACTTCAAAAGCCTGATGCTATGCAACTTCAGGATATTATGAATCTACAGTGTTCAAGACAGTGTGATATTAGTAAAATAATAGACAAACAAAAAATATCAGTGGAACAGAATAGAGAGCCCAGAAACAGACCATCATAATTATAGTCACCTGACCATTGACAAAGGAGCAAAGGAAATACAATGGAGCAAAGATAGACTTTTGAGCAAATGGTGCTGACACAACTGTACATCCACATGTAACAAAAGAATGAATCTAGACAGAGACTTTGCACTCTTCAAAAAAATTAACTCATGGATCATGGACTTAAATGTGAAACACAAAACTATAAAACCCCTAGTAGACAACATAGGAAAAAATCTAGATGACCGTGGGAATGATGATGCCTTTTTAGACACAGCATCAAAGGCATGATCCATGGAAAAGAATAATTGATAGACTGGACTTCATTAAAAACTTTTGTTCTGCAAAAGAAAATATCAGAATTATGAGACAACCGCAGACTGAAAGAAAAAATTTGTAAAAGACACATCTGATAAAGGACTGTCACTCAAAATGTATGAATGACTCTTAGAAACTCAACAATAAGAAAATAAACAACCCCATTGAAAAATGGGCCAAAGACCTTCATAGACAGCTCACTAATAAAAGATATACAGATGACAAATAAGCCTATGAAAAGATATTTCATCACATGTCATCAGACAAATGCAAATTAAAACAACAATGAGATACCACTACAAACCTATTAAAATGGCCAATGTCCGGAACGCTGACAATACTAAAAGCAGATAAGGATGTAGAAAAACAAGGACTCACCTATATTGCTGGTGGGAATACAAAGTGGTACAGCTATGTTGGAACACAATTTGGCAATTTCTTGCAAAAATAAACATACTCTTGCCATATGTCCAGCAATCATGATCCTTGGTACTTATCCAAAGGAACTACAATCTTATGTCAACATAAAAACCTACACATGGATGTTTATAGCAGCTTTTTACATAATTGCCAAAACTTGGAAGCAACCAAGATATCTTTCAGGGAGTGAATGGATGAATAAACTGTGCTACATCCAGACAATAGAATACTATTCAGTGCTAAAAACAAGTGGAATATCAAGCTACAAAAAGACATGGAGGAATCTAAATGCATATTCCTAAGTAAAAGAAACTGATCTGCAAAGGCTATATACTATATGATTCCAACAGTATGACATTCGGAAAAGGCAAAACTATGGAGGCAGTAAAATGATCACTCGTTGCCAGGGGTTGGAGGGGATGGAAGGATAAGTAGGTAGAGCACAGGATATTTTATCATACTCTGTATGATACTAGAATGGTCCATACACGTCATTATACATTTGTCCAAACCCATAGAATATACAACACCAAGATGAAACCTAATGTAAACTATGGATTTTGAGTGATTTTGACGTATCAATGTAGGCTCATGGCTTGTATCAAATGTACCACTCTGGTAAGGGATATTGATAATGGGCGAGGTTCTAGAAGTGTGGAGGGCAGGAGGAGATATGAGAAATCTCTGTATTTCCCCTCAATTTTGTTGTAAACATAAAGCACATTAATAATGCAAAATAAATAAATAAATAGACTAGGAGCCAAAAAAAAAAAATTACTAGGACACAACAAATATTTAACATAGGATTACCTCAAAACAGGAGGATTAGATTGAAGTGGTGTAAACGATGCTTCCTCTTTAATCCTTCACTTGGTAAATTCACACAATTAAAACTTATTTCATATGACTTATTTTATTAGGAGATGTGACTTTCCATAACTTGGTGACTGTAATTTTTCTTGAAACAGTAATGTCAATATAATACTGCTTATGGTCTAGTCAGTGTAGTTTTGGGGGAAAAAAGTCATTTCACTGGGAAAAAAGAAATCTTGTCTAAAAAAATGGTATATATTTTCAAAAACTGTTATGGTGAAAAGTCATTACATGAGAATTATTATGTGAGGTAATCTGCAATGTCAAAAATCCTTCACAAATTAAGAAAAAAGAGTAGAAATTAATGATATCAAGATAAGATAGAGCAATAACTAAACTATTTTGAATGAAAAAAATGGTATAAGCAGTGAATTATTGTAACATTAACAACTTGGCCACATTTTATTACAGCAACATAGATATAAAAGTATTTTAAAATGTTAGACTTCAGATAACACTTGCTAGATCAGTAGATTACCCTTGCTAATCTTACCTCTTTTTATTCTCTTTGATGTTTACTTTCCTTATTTGAGTTACTATAAAAGAACAAACCTACTATATGCAGTGCAGCTTTCACACATGCTATTATATCTGTCTGGAAAATGACCCTCTCCTCATTTCCTGCTAAGTCCAAATACCTCAGCATAGTCTTTCTTCCCTTCTTATCAGATGAGACAGGTCCCTAACAGCTAGGTCTATTACAAATATCTTTATAGCAATTAAATGATTACTATGTAATTGTCTGTATCTTCATTATTATGCTGTAATCCTCCTGGAGGACAAGTGTGGAGTCTCTATTGTTCATTTTTAGTTGACAGATTGGATTACACAAGAATCTACTTTTTAATGACTATTCAGGTGATGCTATTTTTTTGATAATATTCTATAAAAGAAAACTGCATAATATTAAAGTGATATATTAGTAATTGAAGAACTGAGTATATCAGAAATTCATGAAAGAACTGGAAAAAAATAGTTGGGTATACTGGAAAATTAATTGAATTTTGTTATGTGTTTATGTTTGTGTGCATATTATTGCATTCTCTCTCTCTCTCTCTCTAATATATATATAGTCTATATACATATATATGATTATATATATATATATATATATATATACATATATATATATAGTCATTTTCTGCTATCAAGAAAAGAAAAGCATTGCTTAAAACTAATTTCTGTATTATATTCCCTCATAATGCCTGAAGGTTCACTATCATATGGTGATTCTGATTAAACACAATCATGTTTATAATTTTCAAAGAGAAAAAAGAAAAGGTCTAGTTGATGTCCAATTTTGTCATTTATAAGGGAAACACAGTGTTGGAGGCATATCAACAAAATTTTTCAAATATCCCAAGTTATCAAGACTTTGACTATGTTCAACTTTGCCTAAGCCCCATTCTATGGGTTTGAGAGAAGTTGTTGAGTTCTACTGAAATTTCCTATTAGGACTTCTGATAATTCCTAGGAATGAATTCATAGCATACAAATCTGCCAAGTGCTTCTCTCCTGTCGACCAGATTGTTCTACTGGTTCACTGCAGCTAGCTCAGGACCACGTCTTCTAATTGCTGTACTCCTTCTGCAACCTTTGCCTCTCCTTTAATTCTCCGCCCATATGTAACAAAATTAAATAAAGATTTAAGAGGATGGAATTAAATGAAAAAAAGTAATAGGCTAAAGTAGATATTGGATACCCCTCTAGAATCCATCAGTGTGGCCTTCCCAGGAACCTACTGCCTCTTGTTATCTCAGTCCTTCAATGCTTTGGCGTGTCAGGAGCCATATGACTTCTACAGACATACAACTGCTCAACATTTCTTCCCTTCAAAGTCCAGAGAAATTTTGAGAACGAGAAAACAAACGAACAAACAAACAACAATTTAATTCCCATCAGGAACCCAGGGTTGACTAATTTTTACTTGAACTTGGAATAATTGGCAGTGTGATCATGCATTTTCTTCGGGAGAAAATTCCCATCCCATCATATAGAGTGATGCAGACCCTGAAGACAAAGAAAAGGGATCTTTAAAGTAGACCAGTGCTTCTTCTCATAATCTGTGTGATTTAATCTTACCCTATCTGGCATGTAGCACACATCAACAGGACCGGCTCAAATTCCTAATTTGGAAAGCAAAAAACTAACTTCTTTAAGGGCATAGTCTTGCTAAGAAAGGAACCAAAATGCTAATTAGAAAACTTAATGTTTATTGTAGATTGTCTGATTAATTTATGAGTTCAAGGTTTGTCTCAAAGCCAGGAAAGGTACTTTTAAGACAAAAGTGACAACTCCCAGAATAACGGGGATGCCTGATTTAAGGACAGATTCCAGGTTCCACCTTATACGCAAAAATTCTTTACAAGCCGTGAAGTGTCCATTTCTAAGCTCCAACAATTTTGAGATGTAGACTACATCCAGAGCAACAACAGGAAGAATCTGCTGGCCACTTTAAAATAGCATTTTGTCCTTGCTACACAAAGACCACTCAAACTTATTATCCACGCTTGATATTTTCCCTTTATGGTTTCAAAAAGGAAGACTAATTTCTTGAGGTGTCTTGGCTAGAGTCGGAAGACAGAGAGAAACACATGAAGGCCTCAAGACAATGCAAGCCTATGTATAAAAAAAATAAATAAGTAAATAAAAAAAGCTTGCCTTGAGCTATGTACAGGCAAAGCAAAAAGAAAAGGGACATAGAAAGGAAGTAGTGGGGAAATGATTTTTCAGACAATTCTCCACCCTAGTCTGGCTAGCCAGTGACAATTGGGGCTATCTGAAGTGACTGTGTGAAGAGGAGCAGTCTGAAAGTCTCTTTCTTTTGCTTTGTACTTCATATCTTAGCCAAGGGAGGATGTTCACATTTGCTATTTTGTAAAGCAAAAATTCATGCCAATGCCCTCTCTTCTTAGCCCCATTAATTGAGTCCTAGAATTTTCTTTTTGATGTTCCTTTGAGCCCCAGGCCCTGGTCTTCAGTACTGAGTGGCAAACTTAGTGAGATAAATGCTGGTATTTGCTCCTTTTGTTTCCTTAGCAACTGTGAGAAGGTGTGATTAGAGAAAAACCCAACCCTATCAGAGGCCCGTACTGCTCAGTAATAACTCTTCTCTTAGAGGTACTGTGACTGAATCCCTGAGGTAATAAAGTAAGGATGCATTTATATCCATTGAAATGAATATTCTATGCACCTCTATAAATCACTTAAAGATGATGATCATTATGTAAGAATATTAAGTACAAGCTATATAGAGGTGAGGGAGGAGGTCAGGTAGTTCCAGAGGAAAAAAAAATCTATATAATTAAGAACTAAATGTCAAGACTTAGGAACCAGAGTATAGTGAGTGGGGGTACATCCAAAGATAGATGGAAAGAAGAGTGACTCTCCCACTCCTCTCCCTGACCTCCACACTCCTACCCCCTCAAAAGGGAAAGGAAACTAGAAATAAAGCTTTGTTTGTCACTCCCCGCATTACAATTTAACTCAGTTGAGCAAAGGACTAGCAAGGAAAATTTTGTAACTGCAAGTATTTTAGGTTCCACACAAGAAACGCAAAATGCCTGAAAAGCCCGGTATCTTCATGATACTCCTTGCCAGGCAACTAACAACTTTTGTTACCAAATTGCCTATGTAGCTGTCCTTCTATCTCTCCTGGGGGTGACACTGTCCAATGGAGAAAAAGTAGGGAACCTTTTGATACAATTTGAAATTCAACATTCTATTTAAATATTAAGGGAAAAAAGAGTCTCCATTTCCTCTCAGAAACACAGTTACACACATCCTGTCATTGCTAGTTGGTGAATGAAGGATACAATAACAAATAAAGATTTAAAAGAAAACTAAATTTCATATAGTAGTCTCCAAAAGTAAGTGTGGTTTCTGAAATTTACAAATACACGTATGTATTTTTACGGTTCTCAAACTTCTCGGCGCTATCTTAGGAATATTTTCCCAATGAAATATTCCTCTTCTTCTGGAAAACATGAACCACACAATGTTAAGTGAAATACTTATTACAAATATTTTTTTTCAGTGATATAAGTGCTCTAAATGCCAAATAAATTGCTAGGAATAAAGATAATAATTTTGAGAATGGTTTCATGTGAATGTTTATGCAAACATTGATTTAATCATCTGAATTCAAACAATAAAAATCAGTCCAAGATATACTCATTATATTATACCGTCCTATCCAGTTTTCATCGAACTTATGCCCTTGAAAAGTTACTTCCTATTGATATTTTTGCACTGGCAACAGTAAAATCCCAAGGGATTTAGAAAAGGTGATGAAGTGGGGTGTATTACAAATCTTATATCACTGCAGTATTCACTTTAAAGCAGAATAATCCTTTTCTGTTTCTGCCCCAACATTTCATAATTATGTCATTTTACAAGAATTGTGTAATTTACATAACCACCTAAATTGTCATAATTGCTAGAAAGTGCTGAAAAAGCATACGTTAAGCATTTCAGATTCATTTCTGCTCTCTGTTTTAAACTCATTTGAAATGCCTTTTGCATAAAAATTGTTTTGGTCAACAAAAAAGTAACTTGGATTTGATTTTGAAGGAACCCTCTCTTCTTCCACTCAAGCTGACTTCTCCTCTTTTCAGGAAGCCTCTCCCAGGTGAATGCTGAGGTTCTACCTCAGTACTGGAAGGCCATCAAGGTAAACTAGCCCCTTATTTTGATTTTTCAGAAGAGGAAACTGAGACTCTGACTTGATCTGTGTTACACAGGTCATCTCCACTGAGTCAAGTGTAGAACTCACTTGGTTGACTTACATATTTTGTTAATTGTCCCACACCTTTATCCACTGTATTTAGAAAGAGGAAAAAGGCAAGATAAAAGAATGGAATGGTCTCTCCAGTTTTCTCAGTATGCCATTTCCATTATAATTATCTTAACCATCTGTTTTGCTTGGAACAGGAAAAATAATTTGATATTAAGAAATGAAACTGTCATTCTGCACAACAGAGAAGGGCTTCAGAAACGGGACCCTATTTCAGGATACAGGAGTGGATATCAATTTTCTCAGGTTTCATCAGCATTATTCTTTGGGAAATTAGTGGCTCATGTAATTTTATAAATAAAATTTATAACTAAAAATCAATGAAGCATATTATATACGATAATTGCTAAGAGTGTAATCGGAAAACATGACGTAAAACGCAACTAAACATTTAAGCATATTTGAAAATGTCAACTAATTTTCTTTATCTAACACTGCTTCAAATTTTCTAAAAAGCTAATCTAACTTGCATACTTAAAAGATAATATATATATATATATATGTAGCTAACTTGGCTGTTATGTGATGCTATAAAATTTTGTGGCAATATAAGTGATATGTATAGATAGCAAATCACGTTTCTGGAGTGTTTACCTCTTGCATGTATACACATATATGGTCATAGACTGCATACAACACACATACGCACAATTTATGATACTACTAATTCAGACTGAGCTTTGAAATGAAGTAAATAAAAAATGAGCTTATTCACTTATTTGATGTTTTGTTAAAAATTACTGCAAAATATGCACTTAATTCTGATTTAAAGATAGAATTTAGTGATACACATATTTTGCAGTTAGTCTTTTAAAATTATAAATATTATTCGAAAGAACCAATAATACTTCATATTCATCATTTTAAATGAATTATAATTGTTTAACTTAAACCAAGCATCGTAATAACTAATTATCAACAGAAAAAGAAGCTTATCATTTCCCAAATAAGCAGGGAAGGCACAGCAATTTTCTTAAGGAAATGAAGAGTATTCAATTAAGGAAAAAAAAAAATAAATAAATGATGATTTCTGCCAAAAAACTGGGAAAATATTAGCAAAACTAAGAGGAAACAGAGACCCCTTCAATGATAACTTCTTCCAGAACTTAAAATTTGTAATAATCACATTGAAGAAGAAAAAAGGAAAAAAATGAGATATATTTTGATCAAAGAACAATTTTGGGCTTTCAATAAAAATCAAACTGAGAATCAAATTTTATAAAGCTGATATATGTAACATAGTCCAGTAAATTTAGTCAAATAATTTTATATATGATGGCAAATTTCATCTGAAAGGAACACAATAAAGTTCATAAAATTTTCTAAAACTCAAAGCAATGAAACTTTTCCCAACTATAAATTATATATGAGAAAGAAATTATTTAATGCCAAATTTATGTTTTCTGTGATAGTTACCAAAATGTTTATTAACAAATAACTCAACACACTTAAGGCAATTCAGCTCTTATACTAGCACTATTAATTGCATGATCAAATCTCCAAAAAATTAAAATTACATGGAAAAAAATTAGTGAAAATAAGCATGTAGAACACTAAAAATTTTCAAAATTTAATATTAAGCCTTTTTTTTCTTCTCCTGGCCTCTTTTCTTTTTATCCTTTCTTAAGTCTTAATGTACTATATTTACCTTCCTTTTTCTTAAAGTTTTTGCAGTGTGGTAGAAGACCAACAAATCTACAGTACTAAATCTAGCAATCAGTTTAGAATATAAGAAACGTATTTCTGAGATGTTTTCCGTTTATTCTCTTCTAGTAAATAAAGTTCATTTTAAAGCCACAGGTAACACCCTGTAGTCCATCATTACATTTGCCTAATACTTTTCTACAGTAATCACTCATAATAACCTGTTACTCTGTTAAATAAATATGTATATATATACACACACAGGGTTCCAAAACATGTATACACATTTTAAGAAAGGAAAAAACTGTATTAAACTTGTAATACAATGAATGACGCTAGCGTTCATTTGATTAACACCATCTTTGAGCGAATGTCATACTATACACATTGCTACCGTAATTCAATTCAACTTTGAAAAGTAATACATAGATAGCATCTCTTAAAATGTGTACATTATATGTATACACATATTTACTTATACAGTATATGCATATATATATTGCTTATGTATAAATATAAAAATAAAGTTGAAATTGACTCCACTGAAACAAACAACACAGATATGAATGATATGTTCAATTCATGCTTTCCTCGTCCCTCCCTCTTTCCTGTAGTCGTTTTTTGCTTTTTTTTTTTTTTTTCCCCAATTACTTTCTGGTTTATGTATTGCCTTCCTTGCCCCCTTCAAGTGACCAGTTGTGACAGTGATAATAAATGAGGCATTTATTCTTCACTGTAGTATGTTCAATCCATTAATGTGCCTGTGTAGCCACTAATGTGAGACTATATTGTCCCAGTAAATGCAAATAATATATACTTCATTTTTCCTAATATTTCACAATTATTCAAGATAATTTTAATTACATCTGAATTTTAATTCATAGAGCATTTATGCAATTTACCCAAGACATTTCAATAAGAATCAGAAATAGGTCTGATAACAACAAAATAGTTTCTGTGGAGAAATCAACAATGTAATTATCTGAGATATGGATCAAGCCATCAAAACGCATCATTAACTTGGCAACAAAGATTAGAAGTTATCATTTTAAGTTTATCTCTTTAACATAATATAAAGAACCAGTTACTTTTTTCCTTTCGTGTATATATTTTTCTTGATAATCTTTGTAGTGTTCCATGAATGTTACTCATTTAACATTAATTTTGACACAAAACATAATCAATAATTTTCTGGTACCCAGTAGAGTTTGTAATTATGAAAGGCACTTTTATTACTATACATGTCACTGAAATCTAACAAAGTCATTTTCATGTTAAAACATTTTGGATATATCTATTAAATTGGTCGGTAATTTTTCTATATCTCTCAGAGGTCGTTTGGTGAAAGAAAAAAGATTCTCTTAAACCTAAGAACTTCCTTTTATCCAAAATAAGAATCAGTGAAAACTGTTACTTTTGCCTTAGTTTCCAGGAATCCCAGGGTTAAATTTTGGGCTCAACTGTAATAACCTTTCTTGGAGTATATTTTCTGATTTAATAAGATTGAAACTCAACAATGTGCTTAACAAATAATCATTCTCAAAATAGTATCAGTCAAAGGGTTATAGTTTTTTCTTCTGTGGAGAGCAGAGAAGTAGAGGTGAAACTTCTAGGCAGGGAGGTTTCAGACAATATTCTTGATGTTGGAAGCCTGGGCAGTGGTGGTACCTCCAGCTTCCTAACCCAATTTCCCTGGATTAGGCTGGCAGACAGGAACATTCTTGGCATCATGGCTACTGGCCACAAAGTCCCAGTGAGTCACAAGACCTGTGCCAACCCTACTACCATTTAAACCAGATTAGACCACTGTTTCCACATGCGAAACTCAACTGAGACACACGAATGTGGGTGGTATATCCACACCCGTGTGTCTCCTAGACGGGTAGACGTACAGAAGTACCCAAAGTCACTTACTTACCTCCACAGCAATACAACCCTGAATTTTATGGAACTGGATTCATCACATTATCGTGCGAGTTTACAGAACTTATCCTTCTTCTCAACTCTACCATTTTAACTTTCATTTTGATCTCTTTACTCCTACTTTAAAGATTTTAAATTGTATTGCATCTGTACCTTTTATTATAAAGCTTGAAAATCTTACGTAAATAAGTAAGTATGGTCTAAATTCAGGTATGATAATTTTAACAACTCTTGAACTATTAAACTAGTCAAAGATATTATAGGAGATGAAAAGGAGGAAAATCTATGTTAAGTGCAGACAGGCATTCAATCAATTATAAATATAGTATCTATTATCACTCAGAATAAAATCAGAATTATACAGATTTATGAACAATTACATATCGACAAGGTGAATTTGGTTAACCAAGACAGGTAATTCCTAGTATGAACATATATCAAAGAAGCAGTTGGGTACTATTTGAAGAATATATTAGTTGATATACTACCTATTACACGTATGTACACATGGCTATTAATTTTCAGGTGCTTGTTGAAGTATCATAGGAACATAGCCTATGAAAGTTAGCATGCTTTAGCTAAAGTCTTAATTTTTCTTAATTTATTTCTTTCTTAACTTGTCAAAAGGAGATAGTGACATTCAGCAATGATTATATTACAGTGAAGAGGGATTTTGTATTGTCAGCAACAGAGCATCTTCCAAAGGAGATAGATGAATGCCCACTCCCAATGCCTAACTCCGTAACTGCTTTTGCTGTTTGTTTCCTCTCATTCATTTTGCATCCATGTTAGGCTTGCATCTGTTTATGTACTTGTCTATTATTCATCTACAGGATAACTGCTCAGCAGTCGTTACTTCCTTTCATATCTTTTCTGCATCTTTTTTCCCCCCATGGGTTGTTTTGGCAATAAAACCAAGAAAAGGGTACAAAGCTTATAAAAAAGTGCAGTTGGAACATCATGTTTTTATAGCTCTAGGAACATTATTGCTGATTTCAAAAAGTTTTAAAAAAATGTTAAAATGTATTCAGCAAAGTTTAAAGCTCATAGGTATGATAAACTTGAAAATTTGAGAAAATGGAATTTAAAAAGTGTTTTCTAAAACAGCTCACTACTGTTTGATCTTTACATGGCAGACTGCCTCGTGCAATTTTCTGTAGACTGTACATTTTTATACCAAAACTCAAGCAATGTAGTCACAGTAATTCCTTACATTTATATAGCACTTCATAATTATATTATGTGTTTACTCATTCATTATGTCCTATGATCTTTCTAGGCAGATAATTAGCACCATCATTTCAAGAATGAAAAAAAGGAGAGTTACTATGTTAAATGATGTGCTAAGGTCAAAAGGTCAATGAATCTGGGAACCTAGACTAGAATCTATATTTACCTGACATCCATCCAGCCTGATGTGGGCCAGAAGATGTAGGCCAAAGAGGTAAAATATAATTTGGGAATCTTAGATTATGTAAGCATAGCCCTGTATGTGATTTCAAATTATTTTTGTGTTTCTAAATCCAATAAAACTGTATTTGTAAATAAAGACCATAAGGACACACAATACAAAAATGTTGCTTTCTGTGTTAGAGGGTTCATGAATTCCCT
The DNA here is from genome assembly GCF_036562045.2 of Rhinolophus sinicus. NCBI lineage: Eukaryota > Metazoa > Chordata > Mammalia > Chiroptera > Rhinolophidae > Rhinolophus > Rhinolophus sinicus. Next base: position 93,162,265 of record NC_133758.1, read on the forward strand.
GAAGTCCTTTCATTTACCCCAGAATAAAAACTTCAATTTTGTATGATTAATTTGGTTGCCTCAAACTACATTATTTCTTAACTATCTGATTCAACATACTAGGTTGGGCCCAAAATATAATTTTAAGGTTATTTTCAGCAAAAATATTGAAGGTACATAAAACCAATTCAAAGGATCAAAAGCAAGACATCCATATAAGCTTTATGGATTCAGAATATACTTGCACTTGTTTCTTTACAGAATCTTCATATACACATATTTACATGCGATGCTTTGTAGATTATTAGAAATAATTGCTATTTTCCTTATGTAGACACTTGTTAATTTGTTCCATGTCTTCACAACTATGAAGAACATGAAGTATTACAAGGCAACCACAATGTCATTCCTTCAAATGCAAGGCCCATTAATCATGAAAATATAAAATCTCTTAAAGTTTGACAAAGAATGAAACAAACAAAGAAACAATGAAAATCATGATAAAGTCCTTGTGCACTATTTAGGCTTGGTTGAGTTTAAAATGTAAAAAAGGGATGCAAACATGACATTTGGTTCTGTCTAGGATAGCAAATTTTATGTGAATGATGAAAAATATTCCATGGTTTTGAAAGCCTGAAGGACTTCTCAGATTTAAGCACTAATTCTTTCATTAAATGCCAAAGACTTCTGCTTGAGCCCATGAATTAGGTTATGACTTCCAAAATAATACTGAGTTGGGGTCATTGGTTAAGCTACCTGATTATTCTGAGTTGGAGATTAGTTGGTATAGGGGATTAATATGGGGGTGGCGTTTAAAGATAAATCTATAAAGATATTTGTATTTTATCATATTAGTATTTATAGATCCTCCAGGAAAACATTTTGGGTCTCAATGTTGACATGTAGATATAATTAAAAAATAACTTTATCCTGTTACCTTACCAGCCACATATATAAGTTTTGTTTAAAATAAAAATGGAACGGTCATAGCACAGGTACACATATGTCCTATATCTTTCCTCACCAATGATATATTGCCATTAACAAGAAAACACTTTTCTGCTAAAGAGATTTTATTATTATGTCTCCTTGTTAAATTATTTTAACATCCTATATCCTACAATAGTAAAAGAAAAATAAAGCAATCCTCTAAAACCTAGGTTCCATTGAAGAGAAATTGTATTTGGTAACAGTGTAATTGTATTTGGTAACAGTGTATATTGTGAAATATGGTAGAATTTTAACAAGCCATCTGTATTGTGCCCCAAAAAACAAAGTGGCAATGTTTGAATAATTGCTTAATTATTTTAAAAGTTACTATCTTTGGAGTGGTTAAGCTATCATTAAGTAATAAGTGGCAAAATTATTTTATTTTGTCCCGTGACATCCAGGATTCTCCTAAGAAACCTAGGAGATGCTTCCGTATCATTATAAGAGCTGTCACTGTATCAATAAACGACTCATAAAGAAAAATAAACTACTCCCTCTTTCAATCTCCTCAATCAGAAATGTCAGAAAGTGCCCCCTTACCTTTTGTTCCCTCCCCAAAGAAAGATCCTTGGTGAAAAGGCTTAAATCCTGCCATTTGGGTCTCCTATTTACTTATAGCAATCAAGAAAGTAAGACCATGTAGCTAGAAGAAGCATCCTTTCTGCTCTGACACCTTGTTCTTCACTGTTGTCTTTCAGTCACTGAATAAATAACTCTTAATAAGCTAAGTGACATACTCAGTAAATGGTTAGGGTTTAGCAGGATTAACAGAAGGTGCTGTTAAAAAAACACTCTTAATAAGCCACAGAGGTCACTGAAAATTTTTGTATGTGCACCTTGTTGAGTCTGCAGAATCTGTGAGTAAATCATTTCATAAATGTTTTTGAGGAGGTCTCTCTGTTTCTTCCAAGTAGTTGTGGTCATAGATGTGGCCTTTAATCCTTTGTCCTCCTTTTAGACTCTCAATCATAAATGCCTACTAGTGGTTAGAAATTCAAGCACCATCAGGAAATGGTCCCAAGTGACTTAACTGTTCTGATTTAGATTTAGTCTTTCAGAGCATTAATTAAATGCATGGAGTTTTCTTCTTCTAACCTAGCTTTACAGGCATCTAAGCAAATGTTCATTATTATTATCATTATTGTTAAAAATTATAATATTAATAACCACTATGCATGATGTACATCAGTATAAAACATAATTATATTATAAATACATAATTATAAAAACAAGATACATATTACATATAATATAAATATCAAAACAATCAGTAGCCTGATTTTCATTTAGTAGTTCAAACATACAATTTCTCCTACCTAATAATACCTTAGCATTTTCTTCCATGGTGATCCATAATTCTATAAATGTTATCAAAATTCTGAGTATCATGACCATGTGAAGAAGGGTCTTAAATAAATCTTAACATATTAAATATGTGAACGTTGTGTTCAAACCCAACTCATACAGCTTCTGAAAAATGACATAAGTAATATCCTATAGCACTTATACATGCCCTAAAACCGTCCTGATAAGCTGATTTTTTAGGCAACTTATACACATTTAACAAGAAATACTGCAAATTAAGTATTTTAAAAATTTAATTGAATTTGAAAATGTTTTATCTTAACTAGTTGGCTTTTCCCTGAAAGGAGGGAAGCAAAGTAAAATGAATGAGTAAAATTGATTTACCTGAACTCCAGGGGACGTATAAACACATCATGAAAACATTTATGTAGACATACGAACAGAAAGGAGGAGAACATTAGAGATACCATATGCAAAGTTCAGGGGAAAATATTCCGAACAAATAAGCAACTTTACAAACATTATAAAAGTACTGCAAATTAATGATTAAATAATAAAGTATAAAGAAAATTACTTGTAACAAATTACTTTTAGAAGCAATAGATAGAAAATAATTAATTGGGACAATAGGACCAATTGCATTAGGGTACTGACCTGCAGTAATTTCTATACTTCAACACATCTATATAACAAGGCAAATGTGAAATAAACAAACATTTTCTGGTCCATATTTATTAGGCACATGATGACGAATGAATGTGAAAACCTAAGCCAATTTCACTTGACGCTGCCTGTCCCTGACCTGCCTGCAGGCTGACATAATTTTCCTTCCCAGAAACCAGTCTCTGGTGGCTACCAGTCTTGATCTCATCCAGTGTAGGATGAGTTCTCTTTGAATTACTGGAGCAGGGCGTGTGCTAAGATGGATAAATCAGCCAAACAGAAAGGCCTAATAGGGCAAAGAAGCAGTCGGGCACACGTCCTCACATTGTCCTGAAAGTGACCTCAAGAGTGACTTTCCACGAGGTTAAGAGGTAATTCCGTCCCTACTGTGGCTTAGTTTATATCACTCACAGTAAAGGTCACAAATTGTGACAGTTTTCTGTGCTGGAGAATCCGATTACTGTTTGTCTGAGAGGGAGCAGAGAGCCGGGAGGCCCGCTTCTCTTAGGAATCTAGGTCAGGATTCATCCAAGAAATGCCACCCATGCCTTTCAAAGCAATATCTTACATTGTGGAAATGCTTTGAGCAAAACCTGACCGTTGTTCATAAATTATATTACAACCTGAAGGGAGAAAAAGTGATTCTGTCCTTTTTTTGACTCCAGCTTTTCATAAGGTAAGTCATAAAATTTAATTGGTGACCTCAGAGAAAGGTCATAGTTCTTAAATTCAACTATATCCTTCATAACTTCCAAGTCAATAATGATAACTGAAGATGATGTTAGTGCTTCTAAATTCAATAGAACTGTCAGCAGCAGTAAATATACAAGAATTACATCCAAATATATGGGAGCTTAAAAAAACAAAACAAAACAAAAAAACTCTATCAAGTGTTCTGAGTGTCCTGGAGATACTGCAAATAATTTGTACTTCATGCAAATAGGAAGCACATGCACATATCTTAGTAGAGGTGATAATATAAAGATTGGAGATTGGAAGAGGATATGATAGTGGAAAAGAATTACAGAAATAGAATAATCTTTTTTTTAAAGCAGTTTTACGAGTAGACATTTGATGTAAATAAATGAGAAAGTCCATAAGCAAATGCATTAAGCCTATTTTTTTTATGATTTACCTTTTCTTATACAAAAAGAAAGACAGGAAAAGAAAAAAAAATAAAATGGAAAAGGAAAGACTTAAGGGGAGATTTGCTTATTGCTCTGAGCTTGAATAAATAATGTTGCCTAAACTATGCCCAGTGCCTACTAAAGTGTGGGAAACAGAACTGACATTTAAGTTTTGTGCAAATATGACTTCCAAGTCTGGAAGCCTGTTGCTGGTGTGAATGGAAGTGAACTTCTAGTTCCTTCAAGGGCCAGGCAAATCAAAGAAGATGAATAAGTGATGAAAACTGGTGGTGAGAATTAGCAATACGGAGATATTTTTAAATTCCTAGAACCAGATGGACACTAATATATTAGCTTTTAATACAAGTAACTAACTCAAATATCCTGATTTTTTTTATCTTTAAAAGTCAAGGTCATATGCTGAAATCACCAACATTTCATCCACCTTCGAACAGGAATCACATTTTTAGACCCTGATCTGGCATTTCAGTTTCCAAAATAAATATATCAAGGAATGTCTTTTGAAGCATTAGTATATCAAAGCACACTGCTTTTCAAATACTTTATTCAGAGAAAAAATACTCAATTTGAATTATTTCCTTAGCATGTCTCATCTGATAAATAAAAACTTCCCCTCTTAATGTTACCATTCTTCTCCCGATGAAGCTGAGACTACAATCACTTTAGAATGTAGCCTTTTCCTCAAATTAGTCTACAATATTGTCAATTCTTCCTTCAAAATGACTCTCACCTTGTCCTTTTTTTATTTTTATAGACATATCCATAATTTGAAACTAACCTGGGATTCATGATAACTGATTTCTGTCCCATCTTTGCTGTTTGATATTGTTCAAATTTCCTATCTTTATTTATGAAATGAAAAAGACTGCTTAATCTAAATTTCTGTTATTGCTATTTCCCTCTAAGTGCATAAGGTACTATGAGAAACTGTGTGTGTGTGTGTGTGTGAGAGAGAGAGAAAGAGAGAGAGAGAGAGAGAGAGAGAGAGAGAGAGAGAGATATTGATATAATTTCCAGGTGCTCATCACCATATAAGAAGAGAATAAAGTGACTTCTGGGAAAATGAGAAAGATGGGGAACACATAAAAAGGAGGTAGAACATGACCCAGGCCTTGAGTAATGAGAAGAATGTTAAATAGTTAGAAAGGGGAGCAAAAATGAATTAATCTACCACCATAATTCTTGGTAACAATTTTCTCAAAATTAATTATTTTTATAATGTCTTCTAGCACAATTTCACTAAATACCAGCCATTTTTATTACTTCACAACTCTTATTGCTTTTACCAATTGTGTCTAATTTGTGGAGAGAGAGAGACATGTATGGAGTAGTTTTTGAATGGAAGGAGGAATGAGATTCATGGAGACGTCATAGAGGAGTCTCCCCAAATTTGAATCTAATTTAGTCTTCAGATTTATTTATACTGGGGAAACACAGTGACTCACTTATTCACTCACTCACTCATTCACTTACTCACTCACCATGATAAACTTTTGGAATCATAAAAGAAATGGCTATCTGCTGCAGTTAATACCCTACTAAAAAGTTTGCTAAAGCCCCAAACTCTAATTATGATTACTTACAGGTAAGGCTGGGTAACAAAGATAGGAAATGGACTGAAAGAAACATAGAAAATGTGACATGTTCAATTACATTATACTCTGTTGGGAAAAAGACCCCACAAATAAATAAAAGGGAGTTGGGTAGCCAGAAATGCACAGAAAAAGGGAAATCCTAGAAGTAGGTGCTGGTCAAAAGGTAAGGAGCCTGTCCAAGTGGCCTCTAAGTTCCAACATCGTGGTTTCCATGGTAATACACATTGTTTAATAGTAAAGAGTGCCTCAAGTTATATTAACTAAGGGACAACTTTACCAACAAAAATTATAATAATTTTACCCTCCATTTAACACGTCTTCATGGAGAGTATGTGCTAGCCAGAGCAAAGTGAAAACTGATTTATTTGACAGTTGTGTTTTGTAAATAAGAAGTGACATTGTAGTTATAAATTGGCTTTCTATAAAGAAAGTCTTCTTAAGTGACAATTCTTAGCTAGTTTGTCTGCAATGTTCATGAAGGCTTCAGTTAGTTCAGGCATCTGTATGTCATGCTACCTGAATGGTTTTTTGATTTTTTTTTACTAAATCAGTATATTATAAAATATTAAATCTAAATCTAATGCTAACATTTATTGGGTGCTGCTTATTTGTTAGATGCTGCTCTAAATGCTTCACATCTAATCTTGACAATAATTTTATGCTATGCATTTAAAAAATCAATCCCATTTTATAGATGAGGGAACTAAGGAACAGAAATATTAAGTACCGTACTTAATATCACACATTTGGTAAGTGGAGGGGCCAGAATTCAGAAGCAGATAATCTAGCTTCTGCTGCCACATTCTTAAAGAGTGTGCCAAACTGCCTGTTGGATTGTGTGAAAAATGCTACATCAATTTCCATGCTAAGAATGGCATATAATTCATTTAAACACTGTACAGCAAATTAAAATTGAAAAGAATATATCCAGTAGCTTTTGAAAAGCCAAGTTCTATGTGTTACTATTATTGGTATTATTATTATTATTATTATTTTGGCTAAGTAATTGGTAGTAACTTTAAGAAATGTGGCTCAGAGATCGGTCCCCTGAGTTTCTGTCATTTCCTCCTCTGAGTCTCCAGCAATCTGGCCCCAGGCTATCAGCACTGGATCCTCTAACATTTCCCTGAGGACCCTTATTACCACCTCCCCTCAATAACTGATTATTAACCACTGAAATAGCTACTGTTCCCTATTTCTCCATCCTTAATATTCTTATGTCTGAAGTCTCTGGCAACCAATTTGTTCCCCCTCTTCTGGGAATAGAGTTTTGAATACTGTGGCAAGGGTAAAATTTTTAAGCATCGTCAATAAAATATTTTTCAGCTTAGAGACGGAAATTTAAACGACTCTTCCCTCTGTTCTCTCACAAGTATGTATCCACTCTATGAATGCAATCTGACTCTACCATACTCATGACTCAAATTCTCTCACTCTCTACTGTTTGCCTTTCCTCCTTTCCCTTCCTCCCTCTCTTTCAAACTCCGTAAGAGAAAAGATCCACTTGGGTAAAGTAGTCACCTTCTGAAGTGGACACCTGTGTTAGACACTATTCTTGTGTTAGGCTGCTTCTGTGGCCCATCGGTCTCTCAAATACACAGTGTACAGAAATTTGCCTTTGGTTTAAGGACTAATGCTTGTCCCATATCAACTATGACCAATTTAACGGGATCACATGAAAAAAAAAAAAGGTGTTTTATATTCAGAAAACAAAATGTGACTGCTAAACTCATGAGGATTATGGATAAAAAGTTCTTGCGTCATTTATGGTCTATTCTGTATAACAAGTAAACACTTCCCTAACATTAAGCTGTTTAAACTCAATAACATGTGGGTTTCACTTTCATGTATGTAAACTCTTAAAGAAGGAGGAGGAGGAGGAGAAGAAGTGAGTGGGGGAAGGAGAAGGAGAAGAAAAAGAATATCACCAACTACATTTTATAGATATAAAATCTGAAATATAGAGGGGATGAGTAACTTTTCTGAGGAAATGAAAATAAGGGGCAGAACCAAAATTTGAATTGAAATCATGATTCCTGTCTTATTGTATTACGCTGAATCCCAAATAGATCCCAGGTTCTTTATAAGAGGTCTTTTCCACAGTCTTGTGCTTCTCTATATGCTTGCATGCTCTCTCTCTTTGTAGTTCCTACGCATATATTTCAATTATTATCACTGTAAGCTACTTCTCGATATTTTAAAACTTTTTTCTAAATGTCCCAAATTGTATCTTTTTCCCCCTGCTTTTCCTCCAGAGCAAACACAACACTATGTTATGAAATTTATCCTAAAAGTAAATAAGAAATCAAAAATAGAACCCAACTGAGTTTTTTCTTTTTCTCTTTTTTTTTTTTTTTGACCCTATCTCAAACCCTTCCCTCAAACGCCATGAAGAATTCTTACCACGGGTATTCAGAAATACTGATGATTTCCGTAGAATGAACAATGATACTTAGCACTGAGAAGTGTAAGCAATGGGGCTTTTGTCTTCTACTTGGCAGGGCAGCCAATAGAAGCTGGAGGAAGTTTCACATTCAATTCATTATATTAACTTAACATGAAAAATTCAGACTTTTTTTTCATGTAAAGAATGAGTTATAGCACGAAAGAGAGTTACAAAAGAAAAGACAGATGTAGAGGTCAATGTGATGAAGTCTAAGTGTAGTACAACCCTGTTAAATTAACCTTCTCTTAAAAACTGTTCCCCATTGCCTACCCAACAATTATTTGCAATCCACAAACCTGAAAATTCTTATTCAGGAATGTTTTTATTTTTGTTGCAACATTTGCATTAGACAGATGCAAATGTTGCAACAAAAATGAAAACATTCCCATATTAAGCCTTGGAAAAAATAAAATAATTTGGTTAGAGGCATTTTAATGATTACAATATTTTAATATTAATCACCCTCCTATTGCTATCACACATAATGCAATCAGCAGAGTCAATATGTGTATACTTCCATGATGATAAAGGCCAGGACGCAGAACTCAATTAAAGACATTTCACTCTACTCGAAACATCTCTTTTGGCCCCTAATTAAGTAGGAAGAAAGAAAAAATGTATAAAGACTTCGTGAAAGATTATCAGAGAACTCTAAACCAGGAAGCATACCTAGAGGTTACTTGGAGACCTGTGTGCCACAGCAAAGGTAAGAGTGAAAACCAAGGCTAACATAATGTCCTTGCCAAAGACTTTCACACACACCAAAGAATACTATGGGTACCTACTCCTAGATCCAGAACTTACCTTCTACTGAGTCCTTCACTGTAGTTTGCGAAAAAACCTTTCATCATTATTATACTCTCCTCCCAGGCTTTTCCCCCTTCTCTTCCTTTCATAGCTAAGCTTTTAGTACAGGTATTTGCACTTTCTTTTCCACACTTCCTCACCTGTCATTGACTCATTTGTAAAGTGCATTTAAGCTTCGTCCATGTGGTCTGACCCCACTGAACCCATGCCGACAAAGATCACCGAGTTCTTACCAAGTGTGAGACATATGCACATATATATTTCAGCTCTGCTTCTCTTGACCTTTTGGGTGTTTGTGGAACACCTCTATATTCCAGAAAGTCTCTTATTTCCATATTTTTATCATAATGTTCTCTCTGATTATCCTTATTCCTTACTGATCATTCTTTTTAAATTTTAGCAGAGTTTTGTCCATTTTATTAGATTTTTAAAGAACCAGTTTGTTTGATTTGATTAGCTATTGAATATTATCTACTAAATATTTTTTTTACCTTTACCTTTTATATTACTTCCTCCTTTTATGTTTTTTGCTTTCACTCCATGATTTTTCTATTTTCTAAGTTGATTGCTTAGCTCATTAATTTTCAATCTTTCTTCTTTCCTAGTACTTACATTATAGCTATATAATTTTACTATTAAACACAATTTGAGCTGACATTCCTAAAGTTAATCTATAGTATTTTATATTTAATTCCTTTGTAATATTTTCTTACTTACATTTTGCTGTTTTAAACTTTCCAAATGTATAGACATTTGAAGTACGATATTTTTTGTATTTTATAACAGCAATTTTCAGTGAGAGAATAAAATAATTTGCTTTATGTGTTTTAAAAGATTACTTAAGCTTTTGTGGTGATAGTGGATGGAATGTGGCTAGAGTGGATGTTAGAAAATAAGTTGGAGGTTATTGAAGTAGTTGTTTGGGAGAGAACAATGGTTTTATTAGGATATTCATAGCGAAGATAGAGATAGAGTGGACAGATAACAAACTATTCATTGAAGGTACAATGAACAAGGTAAGTAGTAGCGTCATGAACAACATTATGAAAAAAGTGAGTAAAGGATAAGCAAGGGCCAGGAGCAAGTAGTTTCTCCCTGATTTTTCAATATGTGTCCCTTCTAATTAAATAATGAGAATAACTGATGTTGGTGCTAGACTTTAAGTTATCTGAACCTGACTGCACTCATTATTTCCATTTTTAACAAAAACATAGATATGTTTTTTTTTAAATTCACTTAGTAAACAGACTTTAAATGACGCAAATACAAAATAATAGCGTTCTTCATTTGGAAGAGTCTCTGAGTTGGATAACAAAATGAACCAAAGGACTGTGATGAGTAAAAGTTGACATACATAACAGCAAAAAATGTTCTTTTAACTGTGAAAAGGCTTAATAATAAATCATTTTCAATATTTATTTATTTACTTATTTTTGCAATCCAATACGATTCTGTGATACCATTTACTCAATATATTGGATCGAACTGAATTTTTAATGGGCACACACAATAAGAAGACTGTGTGTTAGGGGTAGGAAGAATTGTGCTTGGGAAAGGTACTTTGAATAAGAACTAGGATACAGATTTTTTTTGGTGGTGCATTTAGATTTTTTTTTTAAACAGTCAAGAATCAATCAATAGTCTGAATTAAATACATTTTGGATTTGTTGCCTAGAGGAATAATGAAAGATACATTTTTCAAAGACTACGGACAAAATTTATAGACAGCTGAAATCAGAGTGAAATACAGGACGTTCTCTCCTACTTTGTCCTATAGCTTCCTTGCATAATCCAAGAACACTTAATCAGTTCAAATTTGCCTGAATAGAAGAGAACAAAAATTGCTGGAGGGTGAAAGGGATGGGAGGGAATAACCCAGAGATGGCAACTGCAGCTGTAGCTCTCCAATGGCAACAAGTGTTATGGAAATACCCATCAGCACAATCAAGTCTCTGCATAGCAAGAACGTGGTGTTCGGTGCAAAGAGGAACAGACTTTTCACAGTTGATTTAATTTGCCCATGTTGCAAAGTGGAGTAATGGCCATATAAAGGAATTTTAAAAAGAACCCATAGTTCTAGGATAAGTGTGTTGCTTTAATAGGGCCCACTCCTCTAAAAAAAAAATAATAATAATACAATTAGCCCCAGGAAAATCTACAGCTTTTGAATTATTATCAAAGGTATTTATTTTAAACCAAGAAAATTTTGATTCTTCAAGCCTGGTTTAAGTCATACTTTAATTTGTAATGTACATGTCTGATGTATTAATCTAGGAAATCTGTTCAACAAGTTTGAAGCAATTATCCTATAGCACAACTTGGTTTCTTTTTGTTTTGTTTTGTTTGTTTTTTAACTCTACACAATTCCCTGTTGAACATGGTTTTTAAAAAAAATCCCTTGAACACCTACCTCTTTTCTAACTGGTGTAGAGTACAGATTCACTAATATGAATTGACTGTCTCTGTTCTACCTAATGAAATTTTTTGCAGAAACACAAAGTTAAATACAAACTCCAAAAAAAAGGAAGTACAGCTATGTGCAGTAATCTTTGACATATAAAGGTCATTTTATATATTTATCAACAAGATATTTTTTTTAAATGCAATACTGGTAATGTAACAAGGTATGTTAAGTTAATTAACTTCAATGAGATTTTCTGCATTTGTTCAAAATGCAGTAAATGTTTATATAGTGAAGTGAATATATTTTGATTGTTCATTTTAATTGCACTTGTCTTACAATTATGGAGCGTGTGAGATTGCCAGTTGATAGCTATGGATTTCTCTTTTTGGTAAATAATAGGGATTTCTCACATAGTCATTGAAACATTAAAATTACAGAAATTTTTCACCACGTTTCCTATTTTTCTTTTCACCTTTTATCTAATGTTAAATGGTGTTTCTTAATTTTACAATCAACTTACTATATAAAGCAAACACATTTTAAATTGTGGAGCACTTTTATCTTCTCGATTTGCAATTATGTGTGTCCTGACTTTGAAAGTTTATTGCAGATTAAAAATAGATTAAAACACACGCACCCCCACCCGCAAACACACACACACCTTGAATTTGCTTAGGAAAGAAATCCATCAAAATAAATAATTCATGTAGGGATGGACTGAAATCTAGTCTTTTAGGAGGTGGCAACAGATGGTTTACATTTATAGAATGCACACTTGCTGACTTCCAAACAGAAATTAAAATTCATAAAGTATATCATTAGTACTCCTTATAAGCAGCATTATGTTTATAATATGAATCTGGATTTTCCCAGGTGAACAGTTTTCCATCATAATTTTACTAAAATAGAAAAGTGAAACAAATTGCTTTCCAGTTACAATTTTGTGTTAGCAAGCTTAAAATTAAACCCTGCTGGGGATCATCCAGCAACATAAATCAATGGTCTCAGAGCTAGATGAGGTTTTGTTTTCACAATATTCAAGATTTTATAAGAACCTTTAGACACTTATAATCATTAAAACAATGGGTATTATTGCAACTAATAAAATAAGATAGTCTCTCTAGCATTCATTTCTTATTACATCAGTTAGGTTAGGAACGTCCAACCAATATAATTAAGAGTAAGACTTCAGCTTAGTAAAGGTCAGGAAACTAGGGCCTGTTAGTTAATTTTAGCAACTCTTTGGCCTAAGTGTGGCCACTTAATACCATGGAATTACAGTAACATTTCATTTTCAGTGAACCTTGCTACTAACTAAAATGTTAACATTTAACTCAGGTAAGGTTATGATTAAAACTTGCTTTAAACCCACAAAAAGAGATAATTTATTGCTCATTAAGATTTAATCTACATAGTATAAAGGGTAATATTGTCAATTATGCATTCAATGCGATCAAAAATCAAGAAAATCATTAAAAAAAAAATTCTGGGACCTTATTCACTAAGTATAAATAATGGCTTACTTGATCAAATTAACTAAATAAATGGCAAAGCCTCTACAGAATGGCTGTATTTACATGCAGGCTATAAGAAAATTAACTAAATGAACTGACCAATTGCTAGATCATCTTAACTATGTTTTAACTGCTTTAAGTTATGCAGGCAATTGTTTTCATTTTCTTCTTCAACATGTTGGGTTGCCCAATGCCAAAATAATTTAGACAAATATTACAGCAGCAGCAAAAATTTGTCATTTCAGAAAAACAAACAAACAAAAAGTCAAATATAAATGTTTTGGCATCATAGAAATAAAACAACTGGCACTGAAGCTGGATTTGTTGCTTTTCAAGCAATACTTTTAATAATGTGTAGATAGTTCTCCCACATTTTTATGCAGAAATACCTCAGTGCTGTCATAAATCATTCCAGGGCAAACATAATATTCTCCCCTTGTAAACTTTACATATCATATACCCTATGGTGAAGGATGAGAGACAAATGTTTTGGAAACATCTATTCACAAACACCTACAGTTGAGTTGATATGTTTGCCTTTTCAGTGATTAACTTGATATGCTAAATTAAGGATAAAAATAAACATTATATTTAGATTCAATTAATCCATAATCAGTTTAATATGTGGTTAAACATGACCAAATATAAAATAAGATTGAGCAAGTTCCTCTTCCTTAACATGGGTTTAGGAAAAAACAAAACATATTTAATGCAACTATATTTTATTCTTAGAAATAAAGTATAGAATATAATTTTTGATGTTTTAAAAGGGATACAATGATCTGGTGGTATTTTTGAAATTTATGCCCCAGTATTCAATATTATTATATGCCAGTCTGGTTATTTTTCAACTAGACACATAGTATTCCAAAAGCTTACATTCTATATTCTTTTCTGAAAAGCAATTGTCATTAAATGTCCTTAGGAACACAAACTAGAAATAAATTCTTCCATATAAAGCTTCCTAATTAAACAACTAAAGAATAAACTGTGAGCATAAGATTATGCTTAGTGAAATATACTTTGTACATCATTGAAGACCTTGAATAAATCCTGGGTTGTGTGGTGAATAATTAATAATATGGATTTATCCTCTCTAGCCTTACATTAGGAGAAGGTATGGTGAGGACAGAGGGAGCCCTCTGGAGATTAAGAACTCCCCAGATAATAATACAGTAGTTAAATTTTCAGCCTAGCGAGGGAAACCCAATAGTACAATGGTGGTAAAAAATAATTTACATTTTTGAGCCATCTCTTTTACCTTGTAGCATGGATGGAATACACATATACTCAACTGTCCCTGGTAGAATGGCTTGAAATACTTCTGGGCTCACAGTCAGGGACCTGCCACCATTGTGGACATTGCAAAGGATAGTTTGACTGGATAAAGGTGAAACACCCAGATGGGGAGTGGATGTGGGATGACAGACCCAGAGTTTTGGTCAAAGGAGCTCCTGTCAGACAGACCGTGTTAAACTACAGCAGACTACAGCTTACAAGAACACCTGGGCTAGCTGCAATTATCTTGACAAAGGTTACTGCCCTGGGAACCAAGGGAGCCAGAGGACAGTTTATCCAACAAGTTGAATTTTCCCTTCCCATCATGAGATGACGTAGGCCATACCCCTCCCATCATACATCAAGATGACATTTTGGAAGAAATCTGAGGAGGGGGACAGGTGGCTAAGAACACTGAAGAGCGGGACGTTTTACCTTAGATTGACTGAGATTATGTAAAGAGATTCATTAACTATCAGAACAAGCCCATTTTAAAATAGGTAAGACTATACTTTGTTTTGCTTTCCTGCTATTCAGCAGATGGTGGTAAATTAGACTCAATTAATTATTGATAAATAAACTAAGTGTTTTCTACATATCTGAGTAAACTGTGAGTTTGCAACCCTACAAAAGCAGGTAGTATTACTATGATTATTTATGTTCTTTATTTTGTGATATCATATCCTACATCCAAGGGAAGGAGGGAACCATAAAATGTCCGACTTTTTAGTTTTCACACATTTTATCAGAAATCTCTCTGAAATAGCCATACCACGTTCTTTAGAGTTGACCTAGGTTTCTACATTAAATAAACCCAAAGATAAAAGGAAAAAACCTGCCTCTAGGGACCTCAGTGTCCTGATTGTGAGACACCTAGAAATGCTCTGGTTGTTTTCAAGGCAGGGGTCCTAAAGGAATAGTCCTAAATCTTGATCATAAATAAGTCTCTCACTCAGAGTATAGGCTCAAGTTTCATGAGTAGTAGAGACTGTCAATGAACTGAACCTAAATCTTAAGAAAGCCAAGGAGCTACTGTTTTTGTACTTTTTGGAACCCTGAGTCACGATATAAAAAATATGGTTATTCTTTTGAAGTGACCTTCAGAGAGGTCGTGTGGCGTGTCTGAGTCTCTGAGACTACATGGGAAGAGAGGGCAAGCTGCCCAAGTGTCCCAGCACAGACGCTGCCATGTGAGTGAGCCGTCTGGTACATGTCAGCCCATTGTGCTCTCTGATGGTCAGAGGCCTAGTGATATCAATAGGAGCAGAACAACTGCTAGGCTGAGCTCAGTGAATGCACATGATCATGAGGAAAAATGGTTGTCGCTGTTTAATGCCACTACAACTTGGAATGGGTTTTTACTCAGTAATAAGTAACTAAAACTGCAACTTTACCAGAAACAGGGTTTTCCTGTAACACAAACTGGAAATATGTGGCGTTGGCATTGTGACACAGACTAGGGAGAATCTGGAAGGACTCTGAGGAGACTGTTAGTGAAAATCAGAAAGGCTCCTTTTTCCAATTTTCCACCCCACACTCAGATTTATGCAACAGTCTCTTGATATTCCCATTTCCAATCCATTTATTCCAAGTCAGAGATGATTCTAAAACCAAATCTGATTTTGTGAGATTAAAACAAACAAAAAAACCCTTCAAAGACACTCCACTAATACTTTGTCTTCATTTTCATATTGAGGGCTTCATGATCTAGTTCATGCTTACCTCTCTGGTCCTAATAGTTAGCACATATGTTTTGGCTTTAGGAATGTTTCTCTCTGTTTGGAATGTTTTCTTTTCTCTTGTATTTTTTTTTTTTTTCTTAGCAGTGTCAGTTCCGATGTTATTCACCTTACTTATGAAATCTCCACACTCCTATGCTACCCTCCCCATACTGTGCTAATTGCTTCAACTAACACATTTTTTCTATTCTTCTGTCATTTTCATATTCCTTTCTCTCTTTTGTGCTTTCCACATCCTTTCTTAGCTAAGCTAATTCCCAAATGTCTTTCTCACATTTATTTTGGGAAATCTCTATCCCACTTTTCGAAGACTGAGTTAGATGCTGTGCCTCTGGATCCCATAGCATCTGATCCTTACCCTAGAAATTGTGTTTTTCAAACTGCAAGTTACCTGTGTGTTTATGTCTCTCTTTCCCCTTAGATTTTCAGTATACTCATATTGAAAGCAAGAGCTGTGTCTATGTTTCTCTATCCCTGGGGTTGAGAATAGTACCTGGCACACAGTAGGCTCTTTATAAATATATTCTGAATAAATAAATTAATGAAAAATGAATACATGATTGGGCTAGGTACTTTCCCCCAAAATATAATTTTCATTCTGGCAAAGTAAACATGCAAAAGACCATGTCCCAGTTGGTGGTATTTATGTGAGTTTTAATTTACTTGCTTTTAGTGTCAGGGGATTATATAGTGGAATGATGGTAAAAAGGGGGAGTTTAGGTTATTTTGAAGTACTCTCTTACCCTTGTCTTAGACTAAATAGGTAAACGCTATTGAGTACATGTTAGTACTACATAAAAGGCAACCTTTTCTATGGTCGCTTGTTCTCTGTGCTCATTCAATTGTTATTTTTACAAGGCAAATAGCTATCAGTGTATATAGAAGCCATCAGGCTCTTATAAATGGTTTTAAAATACTGTTTTTAGTTTGTATGCCTTCAAATTGCATCTAAATAACATAGTTATTTTTGACTGATTGATTCTAAGAATTTTGCTTTTACAGCCAAACTATGACATTTTGCATCATATATTTTTAGCATTTTTAAAGAATGAAACGCTTTTCTATTTTTTTAAATGATTTTTCATTTTGAGTTTCAGCCAAATATCTCAAAAATCCATAGCTCCTAGAACTCAGAGAAAATTAGCAAGGCCAAATAAAATATATGTGGCTTGCTGCTGCAGCTGTATGTTTTAAAGAAAGCTAATATATTGACTAATTCTTAGAAGAGCATCCATAAATTGCTGTCTTTGAAAAATGTTTGTAGCTATAAATGCTAGAGATGAAGTCATTTTGCTGCTACAGGTAAAGAGGCTTCTGTGTGTTTGACCTTTTAAGTATTTCTATTGAGATTCTAAATACAAATGTACCAAAATATATCCACCAGTATTTATCTAACAAGGCTCAAAATAAAACATTTCACTATATCAATTTATATCCTTATATTATTTTTATCCTCTGATTATTTTAATGGTGCAGTAGCCTTTTAATACACAAAGGAATATACCTTGGTTTAACTAAATGGACAATACTGTTCATTTTAATACTACCTCATAATTTAAAATGACCATTGTCTACTCAATTTACTTGATATAAATGATCATCACCAGCATTAAAATACATGAATACTTAAGCAAGATGATATGCTTCAGTATAACTGAAGTTTTTTGTTTTGTTTTTTAAATTTCCTGGTCATATTTACATTACCTTATTTATTTATTTAGCTAGTCAATTTTGTGTTTTCTTTAATTAAATTATTGTAACCCTTTTCAATTCAGATACTTTCTCAGACATATGTAAAAATACAGTTTTTACCAACTCATGATAGCATCTAATAAATTACTAATAACACATCTTTGTTGTTACAAATGTAAACATCTGTCTCATACTACAGACTATTCGATATAGTAAAATACTAATAATCACAGTAATAAGAATCATCAAAGTAATATCTAACTGCGACTGAGTACCTAATATTTGCTAAGTACTTTTATGAATTGTTTCATAGATGCCTCCCCACAACCTCATGAGAGAGATAAAAGGATTTGCTAATTCCTCTTTTCGTGAATGGCTATGATTTGTATTGAGAACCTACTGTGTACCAGGCACTGTGCTCAGAGCTGTACATGCACTAACTCATTCATTCTTCACAACTGCCCACACAGCAGCTGCTCTCATGATGCCCATTTTAGGGAGGAGGAAACAGGAACAGAGTGGAAGTGACCTGCCCAAGGCCTTGTAGCTATAACTGACATCGCCAACACTCACACTCTGGCAGGCTGTCTACAAGCTCCGTCTCTTCCTTACTAAGCAGCTGCTCAACACTAGCTATGTTTTCTTTGAGCCTTTTGTGTGCCAGGCACTGTGTCAAATGATCATCATGTGTTCATGATCCCTCCTTGAGGAGCCCCTTGTTGTCCTATTTTTCAGATGAGGAAAGTAAGGCAGAGGCCATCTGCTCAGGGTTCAAAACATGGTCTTGGCCGATTCCCATGCTTCCCATATTCTTTCCATTTGATTACACAGGAAAAGTAGGTATAGTTTTGAAAGGTGCACAGTGACTCTGAGGGAAAAGTATAGGCAGTGTGAGAAGACAATTAATCAGATCCCGAAATCCCATCAACATATGAGACACATAGGAGTTAAGAATGAGACGGCACACTCTCCATTTATCTCCCTGCACCTTTCAGGTTGCTGGTCCCAGAAACAGAGATAAAGAAGCTGCCATCCTCAGAAAGCAGTCCTAGAGGGTGAGTCAGTCTCGTGGCAAGCTTGACTTTTATGGCCTTGCCCAGGCTCGAAGACAC
Source organism: Rhinolophus sinicus (assembly GCF_036562045.2). Lineage (NCBI taxonomy): Eukaryota > Metazoa > Chordata > Mammalia > Chiroptera > Rhinolophidae > Rhinolophus > Rhinolophus sinicus. The sequence continues at coordinate 93,180,937 of NC_133758.1, forward strand.
AGGATCAGACTCTACCTCATGGGTCCCGATTCCATCTGTTTCTCAGATTTTGGAGTCATTGATTTAATATTACCTTATATTTTAAAGCCAACTTTATTTCAAATATAGATGATGAAGAAGTTTGCTTCCTTCTAGAGATATGTGTGTTACGTGAAACATATTTGTGTACACATGTGTGACTTTATGTCTTCCAGAGTGTGGAAGATTAAAGATGCCTCGCTGTTCCTATCAAGTCTTAGAAGGTTCAACGATTGTTTTAATCAATACACAATGGCAGAAGTGATACTGTGATAATTCCTGGGCCAGCCCGTAAGAGACGTAGCAGATTCCACCTCCTGTCTCTTCAGACTATAGGGAGAAAGAAGTGAATCCAGATTAACCCAGCCTTTCAGCCTTCCATGCTAAGGTGCTGAGCTAAACACCACTAAGTGACCCAGTCAGACCACATGGAGCAGAAATACTTACCAAATTACCGACCTATAGAACCAGGAGTTGTCATAATCAGTTGCTGTTTTAAGCCACTGAGGTTTGCATGGTTCGTTATACATCAGATAACAGAATATAGGGGACACGGTGTGATGCTCCTGGCTGACACTATTTTGTGATTTTCTTTTATCAAACTATGATCAACAGAACCATTCTAATGAGGCTACAATAGGACATATAGCTAAATATCAGAAAATGACTCACAGGTATATAGAAATATTGAAATCATTTGGCCTGTAATTCAGAGCTAAAGAAAAAAAAAATCAGGCTTGCCAGCCATGTATTACCTGATTTTTATAATTGTTTCGGAGGTAAGTCAGCTCTGTTAGCTTCTAGCCCACTGATCTAACCACTGAGTAGAACTATCTGACTTAGATTTTAAACATGTATCTTACATATTAAAATAACACACACACACACACACACACACACAATCTTGAATCACCAGATTATAAAGCACTTTACAAGTTATCTTATAAAGATTCTGTGAGATAAGCAGTGCCTTCACCCACCACCCATAGGCAGCTGCTTTGGGGTAGGAATTAATCTACAACAGCAATAAATAAATAAATAAATGGAATGAAAAACAACATACACATTTTAGTATTCCTATGTACGTATATAACCTGGTGAAGAAAATAGAAACACAAGCCCAGGAAGCACAGAGAGTCCCAAACAAGATGAACCCAAACAGGCCCACACCAAGACACATCATAACTAAAATAGCAAAGGTTAAAGACAAAGAAAGAATCCTAAAAGCAGCAAAAGAAAGCCAACTAGTTACTTACAAGTGAGCTCCTATAAGGCTAACAGATGATTTCTCAACAGAAATTTTGCAGGCCAGAAGGGAGTGGCAAGAAATATTAAAAGTGATGAAAAACAAGGGCCTATAATCAAGACTATTCTCTCCAGCAAGGCTATCATTTAAAATTGAAGAAGAGATAAAGAAATGCACAGATAAGAAAAAGATAAAGGAATTCATTACCACCAAGCCAATATTACAAAAAATGTTAAAAGGACTCCTTTAAGCAGAAGCATGAAGAAAACAAACAATTATCAAAATATGAATAATAAAATGGCAATGACTATGTACCTGTCAATAATCACTTTAAATCGAAATGGATTAAATATTCCAATCAAAAGACATAGTGAAGCTGAATGGATAAGAAAGAAAGACACATGCATATGCTGTCTACAAGAGACTCACCTAAAATTGAAAGACATACTTAGACTGAAAGTAAAATGATGGAAAAATATTTCATGCAAATGGAAATGAGGAAAAAGCTGGTGTACCAATACTTATATCAGAAAATAATAGACTTTAAAATGAAGATTTTATTGAGACAAAGAAGGACATAACATAATAAAGGGATTGATCAAACAAGAGGACATAACCCTAATAAACATCTACGCACCCAACATAGAAGCACCTAAATATATAAAACCAACATTGAATGACATAAAGGCAGATATCAACACCAACACAATCATAGTAGGGGACTTAAACACCACACTGACACCAATGGACAGATCTTCCAGACAGAAAATCAACAGACTAAATGACACACTAGATCAGGTGGCTTTAATTGATATTTTTAGAGCATTTCATCCCGAAGCAGCAGAATATACATTCTTTTCAAGTGCACATGGAACCTCTTCCAAGATAGACTACATGTTAGGCCACAAAACAAGTCTCAGAAAATTTAAGGAGATTGAAATCATGTCAAGTGTCTTCTCTGAACACAATGGCATAAAACTAGAAATCAATTACAAGAAAAAAAATGAAAACCACACAAACACATGGACACTAAATAACACACTACTAAATAATGAATGGATCAACAATGAGATCAAGGAATAAATCAAAAGCTACCTGAGATAAACAAAAATGAAAACACAATGGCCTAAAACGTATGGAACACAGCAAAAGCAGTCCTAAGAGGTATGCCTTCATAGCAATTTAGTCATACCTCCAGAAACAACAACAAGAACAACAACAAAAGTCTAACTATGCACCTAAGGGAACTGGAAAAAGAACAGCAAACAAAGCCCAAAGTGAGTACAGGGAAGGAAATAATAAAATTCAGAGCAAAAACAGAGGCTAAAAAAGCAATACAGAGCCAGCCCGGTGGCTCAGTCGGTTGGAGCTCCATGCTTCTAACTCCAAAGGCTGCTGGTTCAATTCCTACATGGGCCAGTAGGCTCTCAACCACAAGGTTGCCAGTTCAACTCCTTGAGTTCCGCAAGGGATGGTGCACTCCACCCCCTGCAACTAAGATTGAACACGGCATCTTCAGCTGAGCTGCCTCCTGGATGGCTCAGTTGGTTGGAGCACGGGCTCTCAACCACAAGGTTGCCAGTTCAATTCCTCAAGTTCTGAAAGGGATGTTGGGCAGTGCCCCTGCAACTAAAGATTGAACAAGGCACCTTGAGCTGAGCTGCCACTGAGCTCCCGGATGACTCAGTTGGTTGGAGCATGTCCTCTCAACCACAAAGCTGCCGGTTCGACTCCCGCAAGGGATGGTGGGCTGAGCCTCCTGCCACTAGCAATGGCAACTGGACCAGGAGCTGAGCTGCGCCCTCCACAACTAAGACTGAAGGGACAACAACTTGAAGCTGGACAGCACCCTCCACAACTAAGACTGAAAAGACAACAACTTGACTTGGAAAAAAGTCCTGGAAGTACACACTGTTCCCCAATAAAGTCCTGTTCCCATTCCCCAATAAAATCTAAAAAAAGAAAGAAAGAAAGAGAGAAAGAAAAAGCAATACAAATAATCAATGAAAGCAAGAAATGTTTTTTTGAAAAGAAAAAAAAAAGACAAACCTTTAACAAAACTTACCAAGAAAAAAAGAGAGGACCCAAATAAATAAAATCTGAAATGAAAGAGAAGTAACAAACGATACCACAGAAATACAAAAAAGTTTTAAGAAAATACTATGAGCAACTGTACACCAAACAAATTGGACAATCTGGAAGCAATGCATAAATTCCTAGAATCATAAATTTTACAAGACTGAATCAAGAAGCAAGAGAAAAACTGAACTGACTGATTACTACCAATGAAACTGAATCAGTAATCAACAAGCTCCCAAAACTCAGAAGCCCTGGACTAGATGGCTTCAAAGATGAATTTTACCAAACATTCGAAAGAGAAAGAAAGAAAAGAAAGAAAGAAAAGAAAAGAAAGAAAGAAAGAAAGAAAGAAAGAAAGAAAGAAAGAAAGAAAGAAAGAAAGAAATTTAACATCTATTCTTCTCAAACTATTTGAAAAAAATCAAGAGAAGAGAAGGCTCCCAAGCTCATTTTACAAGGGCACCATTACCCTGATTCCAAAACCAGACAGAGCTATTACAAACAAACAAACAAACAAAAAAACTATAGGCCGATATCCCTGATGAACATAGATGCAAAAACCGTTAACAAAATATTAACAAATTGAATCAGCAACACATTAAAAAGATCACACAAAATGATCAAGTGGGATTCATGACCAGAATGCAAGGTTGGGTCAATATCTGCCAGTCAATTAACAAAATGAAAAATCATAATCATATGGTTATGTCAATAGATGCAGAAAAAGCATCTGACAAAATCCATCATCCATTTATGATAAAAACTCTCAGCAAAGTGGAAATAGAGGGACAATATCTCAACATAATAAAGGCCATATATGACAAATCCACAACTAATATACTCAATGGGGAAAAGCTGAAAGCATTCTCCTTAAGATCAAGAACAAGACAAGAATGCCCACTTTCACCACTTTTATTCAATATAGTTCTGGAAGTCCAAACCAGAAAAATTGAACAAGAAAAATAAATAAAAGGAATCCAAATGGGAAAGGAAGAAATAAAACTGCCATTATTTGCAGATGACATTATACTATATATAGAACCCCAAAGATTCCACCAAACTATTAGAACTGACAACTGAATTTAGTAAAGTAACAGGATATAAAATTAATATTCAGAAATTAATTGCATTTTTATACACCTATAATGAACTATCAGAAAGAGAAATTAAGAAAACAATCCCACTTACAATTATATATGTATAATACTTAGGAATAAATTTAACCAAGGAAGTAAAAGACCTGTATTCAGAAAATTATAGGACGTTGAAGAGAGAAACTTAAGAAGATAAAAATACCATGTTTCCCCGAAAATAAGACCTAGTCTGACCATCAGCTCTAATGTGCCTTTTGGAGCAAAAATTAATAGAATACATGGTCTTATTTTAATATAATATAAGACTGGGTCTATAATATAACATAATTAATATAATATAATACTGGGTCTTATATTAATTTTTGCTCCAAAAGACACACTAGAACTGATGGTCCAGCTAGGTCTTATTTTCAGGGAAACACGGTAAATGGAAACATATACCATGCTCATGGATAGGAAAAATTAATATGGTTAAAATGCCCATACTACGCAAAGCAATCTATAGATTCAATGCAATACCTAGCAAAATACCAATGACATTTTTTTTCTTATAGAACTAGAACAAATAATACTAAAATTTATATGGACCCATAAAAGACTGTGAATAGCCATGGTAATACTGAGAAAGAGGAACAAAGCTGGAGGTATCAGGCTACCTGATATAAAATTATACTACAAGGCCATAGTAATAAAAACAGCATAGCATTGGCATAAAAACACATAGATCAATGGAACAGAATAAAGAGCCCAGAATTAAATCCATCCCTGGATGGTAATTTAATCTGTGACAAAGGAAGCAAGAATTTGCATTGGGGTAAATACAGTTTATTCAATAAATGGTGCTGGGAAAACTAGCCAGATACATGGAAAAAAGAAACTGGACCACCTTACACAATATAAAAGAATATACTAAAAATGGATTAAAGACTTAAATGTAAAACCTGAAACCATAAAATTCCTAGAAGAAAATATAGTAAGTAAACTCTCCGATATTACCCTTAGTAATATTTTTACTGATATGTCTCCTCAGGCAAGGGAAACAAAAGAAACAATAAACAAGTGGGACTACATTGAACTGAAAAGGTTTTACACAACAAAGGAAACTATCAACAACATGAAAAGATGTCCTACTGAATGGAAGAAGATATTTACCAATGATACATCTGCTAAGGGGTTAAGATACAACATTTATAAAAATCTCATACAACAACTAAACACTAAAAAAAAAAAAAAAAAATCCAATTAAAAAATAGTCAGAGGACCTGAACAGATATTTCTCCAAAGAAGACATTCAGATAGCCAATAGACATATGAAGAAATGCTCAATGTCACTAATCATCAGAGAAATGCAAATAAAACCCACAATGAGATACCACCTCACTCTTAACAAAATGGCTATCATCAATAAATCAACAAACAACAAGTGCCGGCAAGGATGGGAGAAAAAGAATCCTTACTATTAGCGGGACTGCAAATTGATGTAGCAACTGTGGAAAACAGTATGGTGGTTTGTCAAAAATTTAAAAAATAGAATTATCTTATGACCCAGCAATTCTGTTCCTGGGTATTTATCCAAAGAAATACAAAATATTAGTTAAAAAAATATGCAATCCTATGTTTACTGAAGCACTATTCACAATAGCCAAGATATAGAAACAACCGGAATGCCCATCGATAGATGATTGGATAAAGAAATTGTGGAGCCTTTTTACAATGGAGTATTACTCTGCCATAAAAAAGAATGTAATCTTACTATTTGCAACAGCATGGCTGGATCTAGAAGATATTATGCTAAGTGGATTAATGCAACTCCATATTCTGGCAATATGGGAGCAATCCAGGTCAAGGTGTTAGCTAGATTGGAAAAAAAACTGTGCAAGGCTGAAAACCACCAGCACTGAATTGCAGTTCATGGATTTAGAAACTTCCTATTTAGATGCAATCCATTTGTCTTCTCAGTTTTATTTGTTAGGGGAAATTTTGTTTTCACTCCTGAGAAATAGTGTAACATAATTTGAATCCAAAATAAATCTTAAAATCAGCTACACAGAGAAGACTTCATAACACCTCTTTAAATAGATGGCAAATATTTAATCATCTGAACTAAAAGTCCTATAACACTACATAAGATAGAGAATTAATAGGTAGGCATTGAGGAAAGGTGGAAATATATTGACCTTTCTGAACCAGGAGTCATGGATTTCTATGGTTTTCACCAAATTCATTATAAGGCCTCTATTGTTACAAGAGAAGGATTTTCCTCAATTTACCTCAAGAGAAAGGGGTTTTATTTTCCAGATGAATGCAGATAGTAGTGAAACAGAAAAGTAAAACTCAAAAATGATGCAGCTCCAGTTTCAGACTACATATTGTTTCTCTCTCATAGGCTGCATACTCCGTCTCTCATGTCATTTCCACTTTTTACTGTCTATGCTACATATCCCTCCTAACCAGGTTGCTGTGCATACTCCTAGTTTCTACTCTGTCACAACTTTTGCTGGCATTTGGCCCATTGGAGCCTCCCCCAGCCCTCTGCCTATCATGTCTTTCAGCTCTATATCATGTCTGGTCAGCCTGTATTCTGTCCCACGTAATTGGGGGAGGGGAGGCACACCCATCCTTTCAACCAATCAGCTCTGGTTGAGGCAAAGAGGCTGCAAAATACTTTCTCTTCAGTAAGGGCTGTGGGAAATTTGTTCCTCTCAGAAGGGGAGTACATGTCTTTAGTCGTTGTCCAAGTAGCCAAGTGTTAAATAAATAGATGATTAATTGAATTCAGTATTTCAGTTCTATCTTTTACTAACGTCCTACATGACCTGATGAAAATATGTTTATGGGTGTACATTTTCTTATCTGTCAAAGAGAAATTCATGTGTTTATTTACTAAATAATCATATTGAAGACTTATTTCTGTGAAGACATGTGCTAGAGTTTGTGGGGTTGTGAAAGATGCTTAAGCAGTTCCTTTACTTAAAAGCTTTTAGTGATTAATAGGAGGTATGAAGCATACAATAAGTAAAATATGAAGTAGAAAGCGATTTTTAAAAATAGAGTTCAAACATATAGCTATTGGGGTTCACATTAGGACTAGGTAAATCAGAGATAATATCTTCCTTAACTACCTTACAGAAGTAATAATGCATTAACTGATGTAATATGGTTACAAGCATTCAAGGAAAAGTTTGTAGGAACAAGTTATGAAAAGAATAAAGTCCTGCAGAAACAGGCTCTGTAATGAGAAAGCAATAATTTAGCAATTGATGACCAAATTTTTTAAAGCTGCCTGGAATTATTTAAAATATTTTTATTAGATGCTCAGACTTTTTCCCAAAAAGCCTGTGGCCAAATATAAATTCATTTTCTTTACTATTTTAATATATAACAAAATTTGATTCGAAGATCAATAATATGAGAAACAGATTATGCCATGGTCCCCGCTTTTTTGTTTGCTATTTTTTATGTTCTGGTGCAAGTCTTAGTATTCCTTGAAAACATAAAATCACTAAAGAATTTGAAGATCCTTGTAGCTCTGTGAGTCTACTGAATCTGGTCCAAGAAGTCAAACAGTTACCTGCCATTATAAAGGCTGCGGTGTATACATTTTAGCACCAAACCACAATTTAACAGGGCACAGGAGCCACAAAGCCTCCTATTCTGTTCCATTACTTATTTATCAGGGGCTAAAAGCAACCAAATTGAGGATCCCAGGCAGACAACGGTGGCCTTGAGGGGCAAGGGAAGCATCATTTAAAGGGAAAGCATTATCATTCTAAAATAATGGCAGAGCACATGACTTGAGTGCTTGGAAACAGAGCACCACAAAAAAGGTATTCTGGGCTTAAAGGACCCAAACATAAAAGCTTTTAGTTGGGACTTTTAAGGATAAAAGAAAACAGCTCCCAATAAATTGGTTTCACCAGTATCCTTTTGTGTATGTGCTGGTGCTGAGGGGGCTAGAAGCGGGGGTAGGGAAAAGGCAAATGACCAGCTTCCAAAAATCTATTATATTTCTTATTTAGAACAAAAATTGCTCATGAGAATAAAGAGAGCAGAAGAGATATTCCTGTGCATTTGACTATTTTCGTTTTTGAAAGATCATGCAGAGAACCATACTTGTTCAGTGTGTTAGCCAATATAGTTACATATCTTTTGTCCTCTGCTCTCCTGATACTCTGATTTAAAACAAGTAAATAAGCATACAGGACTATATGTGCATATCTGATTTCATTTAATCTGATTTGCAGGGCAGGAATGAGACTAAAAAAATAATTTGCTAATTAATTATGTCACTTATCTCTCATAAGGACATATGATGATAGTATGTTTTAGTTGGAGAATTAGATGACTTAGTGGTTATCGACTTAACGAAATACAAAAGTAACCTTTCAGTATCTCCATCAGGTTGCCACAGCATTTGTTGACAGATTTTCAGTACTATAGATTTTTAAGTGTGAAAAATTGTACTAAAATGCCAGGAATTATTATTACCGTATACATACATATAAACTTATAAATTGGAAGAATAATCTCATATGATAAAAAAGGAATGTGTTTTCTAAATCTGTTTAGATGACCATAAAGTATGAACAAATATTTAGATATTTAGATCAGAAAAGCCTATTTTTGAATCAGGATCATTTTTCTATTGAGATTCCTGTCTTTGAAGAAGCTATGCACATAATTACTTGACAATTGCATCATGCAATAGTTATCTTTATCTCCCATATCTTTAGCACCTCCTTAACTATGTGTAATGTCACTCTACTTTTGTTGTTTAAACCAGATGTCATTCATGACTGAAAACATTTTCTCTCTGACCCATTATTGTCCTTATATAAAAAAATAAATCCCATAAGAACCAGGAGATGTTTGTAGTGCACTCTGGAGTTTTACCTATTAACTTATCACACAGAAATGGCTATTGCCCTTGTATCTTTAAGTGAAAGATAGATTCTAACCTCAACGCCCTCCTGAATAATCAAAGATTTAAAAGGGAAAGAAGAATATAAAGTTTGTAGGTTATAGTATTGAGAATAAGAAACCTATTTTGGGGGGCAGACGGAATAGTTGAATAAAGGATGTTTCTGATAATAGTCAGGATATCTGGTATAGCAGAACCAGGAAATGACGGTAATGTAACCCAATATGTTTGTCTCCCTATGAGTTCTAAATTCACAAGAAGGATCACAATTTGCCTCAATAGGACATGTGATGATGTGTTTGACAATCTCATTTCAGATGTAACAATATATCAAGGACATGAAACTGAGTGCACATAGCTTATGGATTCAGGTTGATCGCTTTATACTCATAGCCATTATATTAATATTAGGCACTGTGGGCTCTCTGGTTTAGACTATTGTTGTAATGACAGCGCAGCAGGGGTGCTGAGTTTAGGGATGATTGACTGTTCTGGTTAGGATAATTTAATGGTGGATATTCATGTGATATTGTTCAGAGAACAGATTTTAATTGACTGACAACTCTACAATTGAATGCTGTGAGCATCTCCACTGGCTAAGCTTATTTCTCTTGTTTTGAAAAGGCATGTTCTAAAACTGTACAGACATGATATCACTCAGTTGTTACTAGTAAGTGGCTCTAATTTAATTTTCCTTCTTCCTTTCTCCTTTCCTTCCTTCATTTCTTCTTCCCTCCCTTCTTTCCTCGTCTGTTCACAATTGAGGTGAGCGTATGTTGTATCTAAAAATATATCTGCATATTAGTCATTTCTCATTTTACCCACCAATAATCAATATATGAGTATCTAGAATGAATTATTCTAACAGTTAACTCGAAGAATGATTTTCAGAGGGATCAAAATTCTTGGACACGTTTATATATCTCATTGTGTTATGGAAGAATGTCCTAGACTTGAGTTGCCATGTCCTTTTTTGATGGGCTTGAGAAATGTACTTTGGAGGGGGTGCTAGGGCTAATATCAGAATATGGTGACTTGTATGCTCAGCCCAGCATTTGAAGTAGAAGGTAATTGCCTCTGTAGACACTGACTGCCTGCTTGCTCCACAAAAGCTTCTCGACAATAAATGATCTTGCCTTCATATACCTAGCCAGAGTTTTAGTACTAAAATTTAAGTCACTTCCTACAAACAGTATTTAATGATTTCTAGTTGTCCAAAATTCTAATTTGAGAATATGGTACTAAAGATCCTTTTTGTCATGACTTTCTCCTACCACCTGCCTTTATATTGTCTTTATCATTTGACAATTTGTTCACTGACATCATACTTACGGTTTTTCACTCTATACTGTTTCTATGAATGTGTTACAAATGAAATGTCTTCTATTTTGAATGTCCTCCACTGGCCTAAATTCTTTTTCATTGTTTAAAATTCAGATTAAACACCACATCTGAAGAATCCTTTTATCACCTTTGGGCAGAAGTAATTTACACTTTTTGTGTTACCATTACTTTGAATATACTTAACTTTTGTGTTTATCTTCATTGCACTCTGGTTTTGCTTTGTTTCGTTCTGTTTGTAAATGTGTGCTTCTCCTAGAATCTTGAGGCAGATTCCATATCATATACATATGCCGACTCCTACCGCAGGTACGGACATAGGGTTGTCACTCAATAAAAAGTTTTTGCATGAAAACTTGTTTAACTAATATTTATGAACATTTTTTCCCCAACATAGAACACAAGGTTCTTGTTCACAATTCACTATGAACCTATTTCTTCAGCTAAACCAAGCTTATGTTTAAATCTTTCCACATTTTTTCCCCTCTCTTTGCTTTTCATTCAAGAGAGGAAAGCAACATTTAGCAAGCACTTAATTGCAGCACGTGTAGAATGAGTCAAATGGCATCCATGTGTGGAAATTTTAATAGTTTCAATTCACACAGGGTCTCTGCCTGCTGAAACGGCCATGCTTCCTAGGCCTTGGACATTTGACAAAAGACAAGAAACACCTAAAACAAATAATGTCTCTTAACAAAATCAACTAGTAATGCTTAAAAGGCCTTAACAAATCAAATTCACAATGTTGATGATGTCCTGTCAGTAACAGATTAGAAGAATCCCTTAAGTTTGGAAACACACCTCTAAAATGGGTCATAATAATGATGAGGATAACCAAATTTTAGGAAAATGAGAAATGTAAGTAACGAAATAAGTTGTCATTTAATCATGTCTTTTCCAGCACATGAATATTTATCTAATTTGTAATTCATAAAGAATCAGTTCTTTATGCTCTATAAATATATATGCAAAAGGTTCTGAAATCTCATTCACAATTTTAGTTACTAGCCTCATATGCTGTAGTGCTAGACCTATTAGTATACAGAAAATACTATTTTGTTCTTTTTAATATTCAAAAATTAGATGATGTAAAATTGATATTACTGTGATGTCCATAGTTGGCATTTTATTGTTTCTTAAGTTAGCATAGTTATATGTAATCTGCCCCTGCTAAGAACCACAGCCTCAATATTTAGTGAAACAAATTGTTTTGATCAATGATAATACACAGTTCCCCATTCCCTAAAAAAGGCAAGTAAACCAGTTATCATTCTTGCTGAATAGTAGAACTACACATTTTCTTACTTTCTTTCTACTATCCTCAAACAAGCATCTTTTAATAGGTAAATATTTCTTGACATTCTACTTATTGTTTTAGTTAGCTAATAAAGACATAATAAATGATAATAAATAAAAAGACATAATAAATTAACTAAAGACATATGTCTTTAATAAAGACATAAAACATGAGTTAGATCAATTACATTAGATCCATATAATCATATGATAGAATATTAAATACCATTAAAGTCATATATATATACATATATATGTATACATACATATATATATATGTGTATGTGTATATATATATATATATATATATATATATATATATATATATATATATTATGAGGTAAATACCCTTTAGAGTACACTCTAAGTGAAAGCTTTACTTTGCAATATTATATGCACAGCCCCATTCCAACTTCATGATATATATATATCATCTACATATTGAAAACTACACATTAAATTATTAGAGGAATTTTACCTAGATCACACTATGATGTGTTTTTTTTGTTTTGTTTTGGTGCTATTCAGTATTATAAAAATAATAACCATTAATAATTAGGGAATATTATATGCTGGCCACTTTGCTAAAATCTTTCCTATGGATTATATCAGTTAATACAACAACCAAATGGTATAGACACTATTATAATCTTTATTTTATTGATGAATGGAAATTTTTAATTAAAAAAAGCTTATTAGTTTGAGAAAAATAAGCAATGTTCTACTCTTAATCATTACTTAACCACACTTTCTCACTCTTCATCTGTAGAGACCATTTTTGCTTTACACTGAATGAAAAATAACTTGATTTAATCCTAGTTCGTAATTATATCTTTTATTTATTGGACCATATATGTACACCATGCCCTAACTGAGCCACGAAAATGTACTGCCATTGCATGGTAACTGCCATCAAAGTTGCTACGAAGTTGAACGAGACATGAAACTTAGCTAGCTTGTCCAGCTGCTACTCAATGATCGATTGCAACACAATTGCTGCTGCAATAGAGGGGCTACAGAGTGCTAATGGAGCAAAATTATGGGAGAGATGTAGACAGTAAACGTCTCATAGAGAAAATGCCCTTTCTACTGGGTGTTTAAGCTGCTTACTCTCTTCATCTTTCTTGAAGGCATGCCAAGTATAGTAAAGTAAATAAGAACAAAGAACTAAAATTAAATATACAGTGGTTTAGCAGACATTGGGGCAATGTTATTGTCAGACAAGTTTCACAGACCACTGTGCATGACCCATCAGTTGGGTTGAGCTCACTGGTGGTTGTATCAAACTGCATCTGATAATTCCCATAGTGTATTAGTTGGATATTCATATATACCAAAGGACATATATAAAATCTTCTTTTTTTTTTAATTTTTGAAATTAGTTATGATACATACTTTTGGAAGGTACATTTATTTTTGTGGGAAGATGTTATATAAATAATTTAGAAAAACAAAGAATACATTTATGAGTCAAATTCACATTTAGCATATTTGAGAAATCTTTGACCTAATGGCAGCCAGCATTACTGGAGTAGCTTCAAATACTTAAATATCACATCTTCTTTGAGTTTAAAATTTTTTTGAAAAGGAGACTTATCTTTGGAACTGACTTTTCTGTATTACTAGAAACCGTAAGCATTCAAAAGGCTATTGTAGGCTTTTGCTGTTGTTGTTTTTTTAAGTGCCTTTAGAAAGTGACAGCAATTAGATGCTGGAGACCTCCTTGCCTACTGATCCACAAATTTTCAATGTCAGAAATCACTTATAATTAGTACCAGTATACTGCCAAGCATTCTCTACAACCGCTGTGGGAAGCTCTTCATGAACTCTATCTTGTAAAACACACAACACCTGTGAGCCAGCTTTGCCCCGAGTTGTGTGGTATCACTTGCTATCTATCCAAAAAGGGTGCATCACTAAGCACTGAGGCATAATACTTTGGAAGGGCAGAGTACATGTAAGTAGGCAAATTTAAGGAACAATAAGGCTTCCCATGTTAGCATGGTGACAATATGAACCTCATGGCACCCAGACTTTGAAAAGTGAAAGAATAACAGGAAAATATTACTTGAGCACTAATGTCTTCCACTAAAGGATATGAGAGCAACCAAAATTTGGATTTGGATTTTAGTATCTCCTATGGTAACTACTGATCTTCAAAAAGGGGTAAGATGCCTAAATTGGGAATTGGGTAAATGTTCATATAATGGAAAAGGTTGCTTACAACTGACTTAGTCATTTAGATGTTTCATTACCCTACATGCTCATTTTTGCAGTCCTTTAAGTATGTTTTAAAACACTTTTTCCCCCCCAGATCTTTCTGGATAGGAAACATTCATAAGTTAACTGAACATTAAATGCCTGGATAATTTCTGAAATTCCAGACTGTGTTTCAATAACTGCAGTTATAAGTACATAAGCATATTATAACTGAACATTTTAGTTATTATTAGAATTATAAAATATGTGCCCAAAACATGAGACACTATTGGCAAAATGTTTCAATAGACAAAAAAGTCACCAACAACACAAAATTTTCATTACCTGCAACTGATATATCAGCCACTTAGAGACATGTTACTTTTCCCACTGGTCACATCTTCACATATATAGTGACATATACACATATGGACATTTACAAAACATGCTTATTTTTGGTGTGTGTGGGGGTGGGAGAAAAGTAGGACCATGTGATATCTACCATCTCTTTTAGCATTATAATTATGTGACTGTAATTTAAAATATACTATGGTGGCCCATTACAAAAACAGATTTGCTAACTTATTATGGTGGCATGTATTACGCAGAAACTACAGACTCTAAAATTCCAATATGGCATAGAATAAAAGTTAGGTTTTGAGTAGGTTGAATATATCGGACAAAATTAAAAAGGAAACTATAGGTTTTAAGACTATATTGGTTCCTCTACCATGTGTCATTTTAAGATGTTTTAATGGTTTCTTGTGTTCTACATTTTAGCATATCTCTTCTGTTAAGGTTAGGTTTAACTCAAAGAAGTAGGATTTGTGATGCCACTTTTTCTTATGTCCAGAATTTTTAAGGGAAACTTATAGGATCTTCTAAATGTCTGTCACTATGTTTGGCATTCAGTAGATGCACAATAAAGATTTGTTGACTTAATACTCATTTATTTAACTATTGTTTTGTACCTACCTCTACTGTATGATTCATGTGACTGGTAAAGAAACTGAGTCACTGTAAATACAGGGTGCATGTCCTTGGTTAACGTGGTATTAGAGCTTCGACAGGAATACATTGACAACTGCTAGACTGCAATTAAAGCTTTTAAGTGAAGGATTTTTCAAAAATTAGAAGGTGGAGTACTGAGACTGGAACAGAGAAAAGTGAGTGTAGAGATCTTTGAAGACATGATCTAGATATAGAACTTGGTGTTAAAATGTTGCTTAATATTTCATTAACATGCTTAGATCTAAGGCATCTTAATGATTTTAATTTAATAAGAGGGCATCTGGCCTCACAGAAGCTACTATGAAATATATCTGAAGGGTGAGGATCTCAGACATCATTTTATCCCATGGCATTGTGGCTTTGCCTCATTTCCACATGGATCTCATTGGGATACACTGGAGCATATGATGGAAAAGAAATGGAAGACAGCTGAGGCTATGACACTTTGGGAATAATAGGTTTCTTTGCAAGAAGTTTTCTTATGATTCTTGTGTTATTATGATCAGAAATAGAAGACATGGAACCAAGACGATCATGTTTGTTAGAGCCAAGAAGATCATGTTTGCAAGCATGTAAGAAATCGTATTTTGAATTTCCTGAACTGGTTGGGAAGAATTTGAGGGTGCCAGAATTCCTGTCATTTTGTAAGTGAGGCCTGTCTCTGAGTTTTTACTGTGATAGCCCTAGACTGCTATGGTCTGGGAGAGATAGATTATGATATATTTATTTTGTAGTAATTTTTAGTGCCATGCCTATGGTACATTTCATACACTGAGTTAATATACTGAATTCAAATTCCTAATTTGAAAAGTAAATGGCAGTAATTCTTAATTAGGCCTAACTACTAAAATATATCCTTGTAATGAAGGCAAAGATATATTTTAGTAGTTAGGCCTAATTGTTGCCATTTACTTCTGGCCAATTATATATTCTCAGGAATAAAATACCCCTTGCAACTTTTAGCCATGACTCACTCTTATTTTCTTCCTTGCAACTTTTTTTCCCTGCTTTCCTGTTTCCCTTTTAGCCATCTACCTTATTCACACCCTTTTTTTCTACTCCCTTTTGCTTTCATCAGTTTGTCCTTGTACAGTAGCCAAAGTCAGCTTTCGGTTGTTAGTCAGACTCCATGGGCAATTCCCTCAATGTTTTCATTGTTTACATGAGAGCATCCAAATGTATAGCAAATAGACCAGCTGGAAACCTCCCCACAGACGGACGTATCCAAACAGGAGGTTCCTTGATGTGCTGTGGTGGGTCAGTCTGGTTCTGCTACCAGAAAGAACAGCCCACACCCATATGCACTGTTGCTCCTGAATGCAAAGCTTGTGGTAGCATCCACATGGGCTGGGCCTCAGCCAAAACTTAGCCCTTAGTACATACAGTGATACAGAAGGATGTGACAACGGCAGCATTTTGGAATATTATTTGTAGCACACTGTTCTTTGGCATAGTTCTTCAGAATCTAAGAACAGATTTCTCCTAATTTTCCCAAGACACATTATTTATTATAGAATCAGGCTTTTAGATTTGAAGGCGATTGATTGATTTAATCAATCAATAGATTTGAAGGTGATTGATTGATTTAATATTAAACTCAATATTTATCGTAGATATTTTGGAATTTGTTTTGAAATGTTGCAACAGAGACTCATGCTTGAAAAAAAAACACACCTAATTTTTAGTATTTTTTTTCAGGGGAAAAGAGGAACACTAGTAATGATCCTTGACTCTACCTGGAGAAATGCAGTAAGTAGATACCAATAAAACAAAACTGTTTAAAAACGGAAGCAAATATATTTGAATAAACTTCACAAACATAGACAGTTTCTGAACAAAAATAACATGTCTGTATAAGTATGCATTTATATGATACCACACTAAAACCCTGCTTAAAAATTAAACACTGCCTGTCATTTATACACTGTATTTTGAAGATGATGGATAGTGGTGAATAACATGTTAAATCAGTAAATATTTTTGTTGTGATTTGAAACAGTAATCAGTTACAAATTTCTATCTAAGTTATGGCAATACGCTTAACAAAGAAGGATGATACCATTAAGAAATCACTGTCTTAGTTTTAGTTTTTAAAATTATCTTCTTCCTTTATCGCTGTACTTTAAAAATAAAATAAAGCAAAAAAAAAAAAAGATCAAATAAAATGAATGAAAGCCATTCTGTAAGGATAGTGTGGTGAGAGAAGCATATTTTTGGTGTCTTCTAAGCAAATGCCTTGATGAAAGCCAAGTGGGACTTTGCAAATCTGATATAATTATTATCAAGGAAAACACAGGAACATTCTTCTGCCCTTTATGTTTGTTATGCTAGGATGGTCAAACACATTAACTGACACTCAAAAATGTACAAAATCAAATGTTATATCCCAATCCAAAAATGTATGTAGAACTTTTATAAATTTGGCATATGTCACAACCAACATGGAATCACACACAGAGAAGGGAGGCCGAACCTGACGCCAAAACCCAACATGGGCTCTGGGTGAAAAGCTGTCGGCCTTCTTCCAAGCAGCCTCAGATTTTCAATGCATTGCATTCCAAGAAAGAGCTTTGGAACACAGGAGAGTGAAAATTATATCTCTTATCCCTCTCTGCGAAAGACATGCGCTTGAATTCCGGAGACTGACTGATTGACAGTTACTTAATCTTTTGCAATTTGAACATCTAGGATAAGGGTGACTTCTTGGACTTTACTTTTTGCCTCAAAAAACCTATAAACAGTGAGAGATATATGTTGTATCAGTCACGGACGGCTAGGTTATCCTGTTTCACAAAGAATGTAGCATCTTGTGGGCTTACAAACATAAAGTTTAAGTTTTCATTCATGCTACATGTCCAAAATGAGTTGTAAGTGGTTGCATATTTCCTTCAATCCATCTGAAACATTGCTAGTTGTGTCAGCGAGGTTGGGGTGGGGGGGAGGGACACCCCAACTACACACTGGCTCTTAAAGGTTCTTCCCAGAGGAGACGCCAACTACTTCTGCTCACATGCTATTGGGCAAAAAGACCCTCATGCCACACTGGAGGTTAACAGATTAAAGACAAAAGATAACCCTTTCTCCTATGAGGAGAAAGTGTTTGTGAACAACAGGACAGTTTACCACAGATAGTATCAGGAGCAAGGTAGAGTAATTGTCCTCTGCTACAAATAGACTAAAGTAGAAAATGCTAGACTAATAGGCACTTGAGTGGACTGTAACTTTATGGTCAACCAAAATGACCACAAATACCAGATCCATTTTGCCACTCCTAAAGTATTAGGTAGGAAGTGCCAAAATATCACCCCCATACACTTTAATTAAAAAAAAAGAAAATCACGCTATATAAACGTAGACAAATATTGTTCATTGTTAAGCATAGGGTATGAAATATTAAGCAACTTCCTAACTTGTAAACTGAACAAATTTTTTTACTACTGGCCCAGAGAGGACGGAAAAAAAATCATTTATGTCTCAAGGAGATACAAACAAGAAGTGAAATGGATCCTAAAATGTCTTCTCAGATTTTGGCCCTTTCCCTGATAATCTCAAAATTTTTTGGTCAGGAATCTGCAGTCCTTCTCAGAGTGAGTTCCCCAATCAATCTTATAAGAATTCTACAGTTTTAGAGACCTGAACACCCAGGCCTAATTGCTTTGATGGGGAAAAAATATTCATTGTAATCACGTTTATGGGACCCAGTAAAAGCCTCAAATAAAAAATATTCTCAGAATTTTTTTTATAGATTTTTACATAGTAAATATCAGGAATACATCCAGGTGAATTATTCAATGTAAGCAGAAAATTCTGCCATTACTAGTGAAAATCACATATGCATGCAACAAATGTCTTGTTGCCTTAAACATACCGCTTCTCTAAGCAGCAGACCATAATGTAATTTTGGACAACAAAGCAAACATTGGTATAGAGAGCCAAGAGCTAATCTCAGGATTCTCAGATACAGTAACTTCTGGAAATTGTTAGTAGCATCTACTATTTATCTCCTTTTCAATTTCTTGAAAAAAGAGGCACAATCTCTGAGGGACAAATGCTCACTTTTGAAGTTTGGATGCTATGTTTATCAATGTTATGGAAAGCAGTGGAAATTATGACAACTTATTTTGTTTGTGGAATGTCATTTTTGGTTTTAAAGGAACAATTGTTAATGTGTTTTGGGATGATATTAACTACAATGCTTAAATCAAGAGTCCCTCTCTGTGACAAGTACTCTTATTCACTGCATTTTCATCCATGGTGGATATAACAGGATTCATTTGTGCTGCCTTTTCTACCTCCTGCTGGGTCTTCTTGCCTAGCAAAATGTCACTACTGCACCCTCAGCACTGACTCAGAATGTGGAATGTGGTGGGCATGCCTTTTTCACAGTATTTTATGGACAATCAAACTGTGAAAAGTGTCACAGCAATACTCCCATTCTGTGTCAGCTGAACTCTGTTTGCTCATATTCAAATCTTAGATTGACTACCATTCAAACCTGGTTATGTTTTAAAAAATAATTTTCTTCATATTTTGATTAGAGATATTGCTATTTGTTGAATAGGCACATACTTAGTTTAATATGTACATTATGCTTAGTAAAGTACCAATTATTATATAGTTTAAAAATAAAATTTCTTTTATAAATTCTCTCACATAAAAATAAGAAAATTCCTCAGAAAACACGTCAAGAAAAACAGTTTACCTGAGTGTGCAGGTGCATGATAAAAATACCTCAGTGCCCAGCTTCTATTTGTATCTGCCAAGATGAAGGCAAACGGGTATAACTGTGTAATCTCCCCATGGTTTCTGTATTTCATTCCATCGTGGGTCACCCAATGTCTTCTTTCTTCCCAGCATAGGAAATAATATCTTATACCTGTAGCTGATTTATTCTCCATATGGTACACCATTTATTGTTAATATATGTTTTAATCACCATGTAAAATGTGCTCAATAAAAAAAAAAGAAAAAAGAAAAATAAAACTTGTAAAACAGAAAGAAAAAAAAGAAAACACAAAAATCATCTGTCACCCAAAATAGCTAGTGGTAACATATGGTTTGGCCTTCCGGTATTTTTTTCTATGTCTATTCCTCGTCTCTTCCTGGGCTCCCTTCCTTTTTCTATCTGCATACTTTTTCTAGGTGACATCCTCCAGGCATGCCTATAATCCATCCTCCACAGAGCAGACTGAGTTTACTTTTCAAACTCTCCAGTTTAAAACTATCCATGCCTTCCTACTGCACTTTGAATAAATTTCAAAGTCCTTATGCTGTTCTTGCTAAGTCTTTACAACTTGCCTCTCTGACTCTGTATAGTCAGGGTTTCCTACTCTCATCCCCTCTGTAGGTTTTCTGTTGCTGAAACAAATTAACACAACCTTAGTGACTTAAAACAACATAAATTTTTAATCGTTTCATTCTGGAGGGCAAAAGTCCAAAACAGGTCTCACTAAGCTCAAATCGAAGTGTTGGCTGGGTTCCTTTCTGGAGGCTCTAGGGGAGAATCCATTCCCTTGTCTTTTCCAGTTTCTAGACACCATCTGCATTGCTTGGCTCATGGCCCCCTTCAAAGCCAGCAATGTTGGGTTGAGTCTTTTTCAGGCTATCATCTCTCTGTTTTTTCCTTTTCTACCTCCCTCTTCTGATTACAGGGACCCTTGTGATTACATTGAGCCCCCCTAGATAACACAGGATAATTCCTTTAAAGTCAATTGATTAGCAACTTAAATTCTATTTGTAACCCTAATTTCCCCTTGCTATCTAAGAACGTATTCATAAATTCCAAAGATTAGGATGTAGACATCTTGGGTACAGGGGGCCTTGTTCTGTTTACCACACTCCCAAGCATTCCTTGGAAGGTTAAAAGTAGGTATCCACAACCTCCAACAGCACTTAGTACGCAGACCCTGTGCAGGCCCATCCATAACCAGCACGACATGAAGAGAGCCATACATGCCTAATGAATAAATTGAAAGGTTTCAAATGTTGGGATATTGCAAATGGAAAAGTATAAGAGGTGAGAAGGGCATCTGGATGGAATATAAGTTTATTCAGCCAAAGTGTATAAGGGATACTAAAAATATTTATTTCATTGTATTCACATCCATTTATGGAGCCTGTTTTTCTTTTATTTTTTTAAATATAATTTCTTCAGAAACAGGTAATACAAATTTACTGCAACTTGTGAAGTATTTTGATGGCTATTATTCAATCAGTCAAAAATTATTGAAAACCTATTATGGCATTATCTTGGGGATAGAGTATTGAATAGGAATCAAGTGACTTTCAAGTGAATCATCAGTTTGATGAGAGAATCAGACAGGTGATCACACAGTAAGAACTTTAGCAGAGGTTTCAGAGAATGGAGTTGCATAAACTCTAGACCAGAGACATTCCAGAAATCTTTCCAAATGAAGGTGACCAGCTGTTGGGGGAGGGCATCTGTCAATGGGTATCAAATTTCTTTCTGTATTGTCTTTTTCCTCCCAAGAGTTTCATGAGAGAAAAGAAATCTTATTTTTCTAGATCATCACTATTTCCTTAGCAGGCAGACTACTTTCTGGCACAGACTAGGTTCTATGTAAATATCTAATGAATATAAGAGTGGTTATATGCATATAAATTATGTTTCCATTAAAAAAATGGCATCACATTGAATGAACTATTTGGTAACATGCTTTACTTTTAGTTAGCAATATGTCACCATCATTGTCCGATCACACTGTGACTGAAATTCAATCCCAAATAAATGTTTCTTCAACCAGGCTTTTCTGTATTAGCTTCCTTTTTTATATAACTATGAATGATATTATTTCCTTTTACTTCTTAAAGGAGCTTCAGGAACTAAAAGTGTGTTTGATTATAATTTTTCAAAGCCTGAAACTTACATTTGTCCAACATGTGTCTGTTAAAAGGCCTTTGTGCTTTAGATCTTATCTCCATTTTCCTACCTAAGTTCAGGGCTATGAGACCAGCAATTTCACTTATTTATTTATTTTTTTTCCTGGACAAGGTTTTCTGGGATAGTTTACTTTCAATACTCTGTCAAACTTTAGAGCCAACTCTACCTTCCCAAGTAGAAAAGTATTCCAATCTTCAGTCATCTCTCTACCTTGTTTCAAGATCTTTATGTTACTTTCTATAATACTAACTAATCCTCATAACATTTCATATCTATCCAATTATAGTGGAGGAGTGGCGGTGGAAAGTGGGAAAGGTAGGTAATAGCAGATAGAAAAAAGTAAAAATACGTTCATAATAATTCCAGGCTGGCTACAACATACAGTTTACACGGAGAAAAGTAAATGAAAAAAAATGCCTATTTAGAAAAGTTTGTACAATATGTTGAATTATATTTCTATAACTAGTCATCTCACCAATATCACACTTTTCTAGAATAGTTTTTGATACATTTTGAAGACTCAATGTTAAAGGGGTGAATGGATAAATTATAGAATATATTAACAAGAGTTTTTTGGGAAAAGAGAGGTTTGTTATAATACAGAAAGCAAAATAAAGTTAGCAACACTACAGAAGTGCTCCATTTAGATCAACTACTACAATATATTACCCACATTTGAGCCTCATAGTTCTTTTTCTCTCCTCCCTTAGCTTCCCCTTCTCTCTCTCTCTCTCTCTCTCTCTCTCCACACACACACACACACACACACACACACACACCCATGGTGATAACATTTTATGAATAAAAAATTGAGTCACATGGTTTGAGTGAATGGATAGAAAAGCATTTGAGAGGGAGGGTTTTGGAAAAGAGGAAAATCGGCCTCAGACTACCAGCTCACTTGGGGGATGCTTTTACACCTACCACTTCCCTTATGCTTTGTTACACATCTCCTTGGGTTATGCCCTCCACTCCTCATCATTGAGTACTTTATATTGAACTACTGTCAATAATTTCTGTTACATTTGTGAAGATTATTGACCCAAAACAAAAACAAAACACTAAAAAAAGTTATAATCGTTAGAAAAACAGGAACAAAATATTTGAAAATGAAATAATTCCCTAAAATACAGGGTATATGGTCACCATATTCGTATAGCAACTACTTCTGAAAACACATAGAAGAATGTGTAATCACACTTCTATGATTGCTAAAAGAAAGCTACTATGAGTTATGAAATAGCTCTAGTGTAATTTCCAAAGTCCACCAACATGTTCAAATACTATGTGATATCAATATTTCCTAACCAAATTAGTTCAACAAATGTTTGTTTGTCTTTTAAGGAGGGCAAAGCTCCTAGTAGCCCATGCGGGGACTGAACGGTAACCTTGGTGTTACTAGCACCGCACTCTAACCAACTGAGCTAACTGGCCACCACCTTCAACAAATGTCTTCTTTTTCCTATTTTAGATGTCATCATTGTTTTAAATGTTGCCATATAATAGCACCTCATTCTTTCTATTTCACTTCTTTCTCCACTAAGTATCATTATGACATTTCTTAAATGGTCAATGATATGATTCATGGATTGGTGCATAAAATAATGCTGTTACAATCACCAATAAGAACTTACCCTACATTTGAAAGCCTTGTGTGAAAATGATCACTTATTTTTTTAAGATTTTATTGGGGCAGGGGAACAGGACTTTATTGGGGGAACAGTGTGTACTTCCAGGACTTTTTTTCCAAGTGAATTTGTTGTCCTTTCAATCTTAGTTGTGGAGGGTGCAATTCAGTTTCAATTTGTTGTCCTTTCAGTCTTAGTTGTGGAGGGCAGAACTCAGCTCCAGGTCCAGTTGCTGTTGCTAGTTGCAGGAGGCTCAGCCCACCATCCCTTGCGGGACTTGAGGAATCGAACTGGCAACCTTGTGGTTGAGAGGACATGCTCCAACCAACTGAGCCATCTGGGAGCTCAGCAGCAGCTCAGCTCAGGGTGTCGTGTTCAATCTTAGTTGCAGGGGGTGGGGCCCATCATCCTTTGCGGGACTCGAGGAATTGAACTGGCAACCTTGTGGTTGAGAGCCCACTGGCTCATGTGGGAATCGAACCGGCAGCCTTCGGAGTTAGGAGCACAGAGCTCTAACCACTTGAGCCACCGGGCCAGACCCTGATCACTTATTTTTATCAGTAATAATTGCAAACCTACTTAATAAAGTTTACTATTCTATAAATCTCTGAATACTTTCAAATATATAATAATCTCTTTATATTCCTTCTTATTTCGGATCTTGTTTCTTGACTTGCCATTCTTGATTTTAATTTTAAACAGATCAACTTTCTTAGAGCATCCAGAATCCAGTTTTAATAAATGCATCATTCATAAAAATGTATCCTCTATAGCTCTACTCATTTTTAGTTTCCTAGTTTTGAATAGTCTTATTTCTATGATCAAAAATGAACTTCGAGGTACCTCATTTCAACTATAGCAAATGGTTGTTGAATCCAGTGACTCACTCAGCAGACAAATGCATTCAATATCAGTTTATCAGTCAAAGATGGCATTTGCTTTGAGCCAGATGGATTTTCTTGAGGAAATCCTTTAACTAGATGCAGATTTGATTGGATTTTAACTTCCCTATAGTATTAGGCATCAAAACTTCATGTGGCGCACACCGTCTGCAATATATTTGTGTATGTTTGACATGATTTTAATAGGCAAGATTTTAAAAATAGAAGATTGTACTTTTTCTTTAGTTTACCTATTTATGGTATTTGACATCTTATTTGTTTTAATACATGCATCATCTTATACATATATTGCTCGAACTTCAAATCTGAGAATGTATTTTAAAATTGAATGTTACACAGTAACACCAAAGAACAAAATCACATTTGACTAGGGTACCTAGTAACAGCAGGATAGGAATAGTTGATCCTAGACATAATTTTCTCTCGGAACAAAACTCCCTAAACTCCTCTACTTCCTGTGTCCTACATATCCTAACAATTGGCAACTCCTAAGATTTCTATCAAAAGAAAAAGAAAATTATCTTTTCACAGCTATTGTACCCAAAGATATCTTCCTATATTGTGCAGACAATTAACAGTATCGATCTAATTTACATCCGGCTTTAACTCTTACCACTTAATTCCATTCTCCTCAAGATTAAATACAGGCATACACAAATTTATATACTTATACATACACACATACACATGCACGGATAGGTGTTTATTTGTGTGTGTCTGTACATATCCATCTATTTGAAGATTTAGAAAGCTGATAAGAGAGTAAAGAAACTGGGCCATCATCTGACTAAGGACAGAGTTCCCCAGGGAGGTGGACTACTTTTGCCCTGTGGGCTTTCATTCATTGGGTGACTGACTGAGAGAGTGAAGAGTGCTTCTGTCAGACTCATGGGATTGAAATCGAGGCCTCCAAAGTAGGTGACTTGGGAAACATCCCTTGCCTTGTGTTGGGACCCCAAATGGCAGTACCCTAGCAGTAAGAGCCGATCAGAATTAGGCAGACTCTCACCAGGACTCTAGTGCTGTTTTGATTCTTTCAGTCTCTACAATACTACATAGCAACAAATGAACAAACTAAAGCCAAAGACAACAAAATGAGCTATTTTCACAAACAATATAGTAAGTACAGGAATGCAGGAATGCGGACAGAAAATAAATACTAAATCACTGTTTATTTTAATACGCAAATTTAACTATAACATCTAAGGATTCATTCTTAAGTGTTAAAATTAGTTGGAAAATCAAGAAAGCATTTATAATCAAAGTTAGAATAATGGTTCCTATGATAGGGGGTAGAGGCTTGCAGGTGAAGAGAGGACATGAGGACATTTTCTGAGGTGCAGCCAGTGTTCTATTTGGGGTAATGTAAACATAGGTGATCACCACGAAATGTAATTTTTTTTCCAGACATTTGTGTACCTGTGAGCTATAGTCTGTTTTAAAACTATTATTTATTAAATCATGTTGCTCCTTTCTAAAAAGCATCCAATAACCTGCCATTGTCTCTCTCTTACGCTCATCTAGAAATAGGCTGCTTTCCTTCTGCTCATTTCAAACTAGGCACACAGAGTTCCTTGCTCTTGCTCAAATAGAAAAACAGAACAAAACAAAACAGAAAAAACATGTTCACGTCTGCATTTGAATTTATTTATCTTCCTGCAATATACTTTCAATGGCCTGCCACATAACTGTTTCTTTATTCTTCAGCTTCAAATTAATTGTAGCTTTCTCAGAGACAAATGCCGTAACCACTGATTCTAAACTGAAAGCCACCCAATGTCTACATCACCTTGTTTATATCCTTCATATTGGAAATCTTCACATGATGAAATTATACTTGTAAGTTTTTTTGTACATATGTACAAAATATGTGCATATAGATGTACATGTGCATGTATATACATGTATATGCACACATTTTGTACATATGTACAAAAAACTTACAAATTTATTCTGTACATATACACATAAATGTGTATATATTTATATGTATATATACACATATATGTATATATGTATATATATATTACTTAATTTCTTTGCTATAATGGAAGATCTATCATAGTAGGTACACTTTTGATCTTTCTTAGCACTGAATGAATCATCAACAAAGAAAAATTATTTCAGAAGAGACTTTGCAAATTCTAAAGATGATACACTGTGGATTGTATGAGAAGCCTAACATCTAATTATATAATTTGGTTATCATAACTCTGTTGTTAGTCAAGAAGGATGCTTATTTACTCCAAATATCTAGAATTAGATCAATTTTCATATATATGATATATCCAGTGCCAATTTTAAAAATGATTTTTTTTCCACAAACACCTGAGTAAAGTATTTCTTCCAGAAACATAATTAAACAAGGAAAGGAAATGCCTTATTTTAGGTTATAGTGGCAAAGTGTTTTTTTTTTTGTAAGTGACAAAGTTTATTTGTAATGTAATGTAATATAATGTACTATAATGGCAAACATTATTGTATTTCTTTTCTTTCTTTTTTGTTTTTTAGGAATCGCATATGTCCTTTAAGGACATTTGCTTTCGCTGTTATGACTATTTCCCCACTAAGTTTAGCTTTTTATTTTAGGGAGAATGTTTCCTATTAAAGCATATTTACCCTTCCACAATAATAAATGGGTATTAGACTTGACTTGGGAAACTGTTTTCTTCCTGATTATTGACCTTTTTTGACACTGTGCCTAGTTCCACTTCATTAAATAAAATAACTTACCTGACACATGTACTTCATGAACACTGGTTTACTTTTCCACTTAATATTTTCTTCCTTTGCTGTTTGATGTTTCTTTGCTCATACCAAACCTGACCTTGATTCGGCTGCACTGTGCTTGTGTCCAAGTTTAAATACATCCACTGAATCATGGTGGCACTCTCTATTAACTTACAAGCATCAAAGAAAGTCAGCCAAAACAGGGATAGAAATCCAAAGGTCAACTGCCACTTACACAGGAACACTGGCTCCAGGTAAACACTTAGTCATTTCTTTAGTTATAAAGAGTTATGGGGCCCAGAAGACTTCACAGGGCAGGTGGCTTGGTGGTTGCTGCAAAATTTTCATGCACCTTGGGAATGTAATCATATACACAAATAATTTAATGTTTTATTTGGATTGGAAAATGAGTTTCTTCACTCTTATTTTATTTTTTTATGTTACCTATCTTCTAGTCTACACAGATTCATGTTGAAGAACTAATATCCCACATGCACATACAACACTTCATATACACATGCACCTCAAGCAAAGAAGGAGGCTGCAGATTTTTTT
This sequence comes from Rhinolophus sinicus, assembly GCF_036562045.2. Classification (NCBI taxonomy): domain Eukaryota; kingdom Metazoa; phylum Chordata; class Mammalia; order Chiroptera; family Rhinolophidae; genus Rhinolophus; species Rhinolophus sinicus. Next base: position 93,208,858 of record NC_133758.1, read on the forward strand.
TTTCAGAAATAACAAATCAATCTGTAATTATTCATGCTAACGGTAAAGTGTATGTATCTGCCTCAAATTAAAATGACTACCTTTCAGATGAATTCTTGTTTTATTTTTATTTTGTGAGACCTGCCTAGGCTGTCAGGGTTCTACATTTAGCATCATTAAACTCAGCTAATATAAGCAGCTTATTTTTATAGTGCAGTGTTTATAGATTTTTCTTTTATTGCACCATTAAGAGCATTTTGATTTCTGCAATATTGCCAGATTTTCTTATCATAATACACAACATTCCACAGTTCCACTTTGTGCATTCTTGAGAGCATTCACTTACGTCCATGTTTCTGCCTCAGAAGGCCAGGTGATGAGTTTCGGAAAAATAAATCGCTGGTTTAGTTTTGTTGTTGTTGTTGTTTTTGATTGTTTGTTTTTTTACACTAGAATTCCAAGCAGATTCTTTTCTCTTCAATTGCTAGCCAAAGCTCAGTTCACAGATATTCCCCTTGCAAGGGATCACTGGCAGTTTAATATCTAGTAGTGAGTTTACTGTTCGTAAATGTCATTTGATTTTTAATTTTTATACTGAGAAATAAAATGTCTATTTCAATATTCTGTGAATTTTAATGAACATTTGGTAGAATTGTTAATTTCTTTGATAAAATAGAAATTTGTCCATTTATGACACAGTAGGCCCATTTATTTATTTATTTATTAGTTTTTATATTAGATTTTATTAGATTTGGTTTTTATTGTAGAGCACACATATCAGGGCAAAGTGCTGCACACACACACACACACACACACACACACACACACACACACATAACTGCAAATCATTTTTGGGATAAAAGCTGTGAAAAAAATAAAACTGCCTATATAGTCCCAACTTGAGGGGCAAAGGAGTCCTGGTCCCTGAGAGGGGCTTCTGGTTGTGGGCTGCCCAGATTTCTGCAGCCTCAGGCCTGGGCCTCTGTAAGACAAGGTCCCCTTGGGGTGGTGGCAGCCTGGGGATTGGAAGTGCCTCTGCTCTCAGTAAGCCTGGGTCTTGGTTCTGGCTAGCAAGGCGACATTTCTAATAAATCTAGATCAGCAAAACCTTGCAGACTTTGAGGATGTGAACGGGTGGTAACTGCCAAAGATTTCACTTTTTTCTCCTTTCATTACTATTATTTAAAAGCCCCCTCCCCAGCTCCCACACCCCTGAGACAGAAGAGAAACACAGCCTGCGGGCCTGAGCTCTGGCCTTGGGTTTGCGCTGCAGGTAGACACAGGAGGCAGACCCCTATGGGGATGACATGGGGAGAAGGCCCAAATTGGCCAATGTAGGAGAAAGAAATGGGAAAGGAAAAACACCAAGAGACCAAAGGAAAAAATAAAAACTCAAAACAAAACAAAAACCCTACCACACACCACAATTTTCCATACCCCAAATGTTAGATTTGGAAGGACGCAAGTCCCTCTAGCTAGAAACAATTCTTAAAACTGCCTCAACATGGCAAGTCTAACGGCTCCATAGAATCACATGCATAGGCCTGAGAGGTGCAACCCAGCAAAGAGGCATGCTCTTGGCAAGAGAGGTCAGGACCAACTGCAGCCAGACCCTCCGCAGCCCCAGGCCTGTGAACAGAGGAGGCCACTAGGCGTGGAAGAAGCCCAGGGCTCAGCCCACAGCTCTGAGGTAAGGGGCTGCCACTGTTTAAGCCCCTGCCCAGTCATCCTGAATAAGTCTGCCACAGGAGGAAGAGGGTGTTTGGGTGAGTTTCCGGGGCCTGGAGAGCAAGTGAGAGGTGGGAGGACAGTAGAACTCCTGCAAAGCAGGCAAGAGCCAAGAGACCTCAACCCTGGGGGGAGTGGGGGGCAGGAGACAGAACTTCATTTACAACACTGAGAAGATTTACATTTAGAGCAAAACAAGAATTTTCTTAACCAAAACATTTTGTTGCTTTCAAATAAAACCAGCCTGACACAGCCCCACTTGTGAACGCCACCTCCCCCACCCCCCAGCCCCAATGCCTCTGCTGGCCACTCCAGCATTAGCTTTTGTCAGCCTTTCCACCCAGGAGGAAAACCACACAGTAGGCCTATTTAAAGCCTAATGATATCTAGTAATAGATTTATAGTATTGACATCAATTAGTTTTTATCACACAACTAATTCAATGGTAGAGGCGGCCTCTGGTTTTGAAGTTTACAATTTATGACTGCATTATTTCACTCCCTCAAAATACATATGTTGCTCATAAAAATACCACTGAAGAGTTACCTCATTTCTTTTTCTGTTAGCCATTATTATTTATTAGCTAACTTAATCTACTTAAGCTCTATGTTTCCTTTTCTTGCCCCATTTCTGATAATAGTGAGTAGAAGTCTAATTTCTGGTAGTTAGGCTTGACAATAAGGCAGGCATGATTAGAAAGAACTGATTTTAAAGAGAGCAACCTCTTTCATGTACATAGATATATGTTTGAAATTATTGTTCAAAAGCTAAAATTCAAAGTTTCCTGAAGATGTTTAATAGCAGCATCTATTTACAGGTCTAGCAGTTTGTGATCTATCAGATGTCACAATTGCCACTAGCTTCAGGGACGAGGTCTCCTTGGCAGTGGTCCAACATATTTCATCAGTATAATTGTAAGGCCTTGATTTGCCAATGATCCAATCATAGTAGTGTTCAATATTTCTCAAGGTTTCTCATCTTATAAGACAAACATTAGAAAGTAGAAGGTTCTACAGTAATTGCTATAACTTGACCAGTTCTTGACAGAGGAGATTGTCTGCCTGTTTGACTTCATTTTTTGAAATGGTCTATATTTAAATGTTTACCCAAATGATTAATGCTATTTTGCATAAACATAGCAGAGAAAAAAAAGCAGATGAACTTCCAAGGGTTAAAACATAGTGGATGAGATCTAGTTGACCTCGAGGACTTAATATTGAAGATTAGATTTGTGCATCTGGTTGGCCTGCAATGTAAGCGATATTTCTCTTATTTCTTAGAGCTGATCTTTCCAGGTAGGATTTTAAAATTCATTCTAAAGCAGTCAAACTTCTGGAAAAATTATTTACCTATTTGGAATCACTCAGTTTTATGTTAGCGTCATTGAGTCCGTGTGTGTGTGTGTGTGTGTGTGTGTGTGTGTGTGTGTGTTTAAATTGATATTGTCAGTAAAGCAAGGTGAAGAAGTTGAACAGACTGGAACCAGCAAAAGGTTTAATAAAGAATACAACTAAAGTAAAGTGAGCAAGAAGGGCATAAAACAGATATTAGGGGAAAAGCAGAAGAATAGGAATTAATGATTCTACATTTGATTTCTGAGAAGGAGCTGCTAATTAATGTTGTAAGAATTTGGCTGGGATTTTGAACACGGATTGGTTTTTACTGACCGATACTAATATCGAAAAAATAGACACAGGCAGGATATTAGCTATTATAGGTTTATGTCACGTACATGTTTGGGGTTTCATCAGGTGATGTGAGTCTTTCCTCAGCATTTTTGGATAGCTTGGTTGATAGAGTACAGCATGAAGCTAAATGTTCCCTGATCTGTTGGCTTCATGCTTCAGGACTAGGCCTATGTTTTTAAGAGTCATCACGTATATTGCAAACCACACTGTCTTTGGAGAGAAGTGAGTTGTTACCCTCACTTTACCATATGCCCTCTTTCTGAGTTTTAGCACTATTTCTAAAGCTGAGTCAGTTTCCTCAACGGTAAAATGTTGGTTTTTATGAATATTAGCCTTGATGTATCCCTGTGATGTGCACAGTTTTTCCTCATCCTCAGGTCTTTCCTGTGCTCTTCTATTTCTTTTTTCCCCCACAAATAATCATTTGGTTACTGCTCTGTGCCAGGAACCCAGCTCAACCTTTGGAATACAAGAGAAAACAAAATAGGTATGTTCCCGGCCCTCATGGTGTTTACAGTTCAGTAGGAGAGAAAGACCCAAAAGCCAAGTAATCAGGCCAATAATTAGTTAATTCCATTGTGATTTTTACACTGAGATGCCTTTGGCTATCCAAATCTGTCCAGTTACCCCACCAGAAACCTGGAGTAATGTGAACACGTCTCTCCCTCTTTGCATACATAAGTCATTCTCATTCTTCAAGTCTCAGCTTAATATCATGTGTTTTCTAACTTCTCTAATATCTTCAGAAAGATTTGGTGCTCTTAGTATGTATTTCTATATCACCAGTACTTCCTTCCCATAATGGCACTGCCCATACTTGATTAAATTTACTGGATTAATTTTCTTTTTCACTTTCTTTCTATTTAAATCTAGCACATTGCTTGGCACATAGTATCAGTACAATAGTATTAATGGGAAAAAATGGATAAATAATTGAGTAATATGCTTAATTCTATGTTTGGAGTATAGTAGGAATCCAATAAGTAATGACTATTATCACTATCTCAAACTCTCTCTCTCTCTCTCTCATTTCTAAAACAGGAGAATTTTAATGTAAAAAATGCTTATAGTCATTAAATATTTTCAGACTTCAATTAATTAAAGTCTTCCATAGAAAATGATATGGTGTTATAAGCTTTCATCCAAGACATTTAATTCTAGTTTTAACGTATTTCTAATGTATGACTGGGCATATTAATTGAATAGTCAAATAACAGTAAAGGTTAAAGACTAGAGGATATTCTAAATGAAAGATGAGCAGTTGGCTGCTATATATATGTGTAGAAAAGAACAGCTGGAACTTTCTTACGATTAAAGAAATATGCCCATATGTGTATAAATAAAATACAATTCTTTACCATATACAGTATTGAATGCCAACTTATAAATCATCTAATCTGTGGAGGAAAACTCAATATCAGTAGTTGATATGATAACAGTAATGTTAGCAGATTTAAAGCAAGTGATTTGCTTCACTTATACATTGCTAACTATATCTACTGTGTTTTTCCCTGAATATCAGATTGTATCATTGTCTTTGTTTTTCTTTTGAAATCATTCTCACAATTTTATATAAGATCGTATCTTTGTTCTAAGTCATTCAAATATTCCCATGTTGATGCGCTGAAATTAATTGAAAGTTTCCTTAACTTCAGCTTCTATGTATCAATACATTTATCTAATGATTCTACTAGCTTAGGGTTTTCGGGATAAATATCAGTAAGAATTTATTTTTCTAATAAAATAGTTTTGAAATGACACATTTTCCTAATTTGAAAAGTAATATAAACTAATTTTAGAAAAATTGGGGAAACAATGTAAAAAAGATTTATTTTATTTTTGAGATTATCACTTTTTATATATCTCATATACATGTATATACAAAAATGAAATAACAATGATACTATTTATGTACTTTTATACCACTTTCTTCATGTAATTTCACATCACAAACATTCTCAAATGTTATTAAAATTCTTCAGTCATCTTGCAGTATATAAATGCATCAAATGAACATGCACACTTAAAGCTTATAGTGTTATATGTCAATGATATCTCAATAAATAAATAAATACCATAAATGTAAACAATACTTCAACCAATAATTTTAATAACTATGCCATGATAAATTTAACCATTTACCTAAACTTGGACATTTACATAATTTATCTTTATGTAATGAATATATTTAGATATAAATCATTTCTATGCTCGTTAACTTATAATAGATTTCTTTAATAATAATTATTAAAGGATGTAAACTTTCTAATAGGCTATTTCTAATATTATCATACTATCTAATGGTATGAAACTATGTGCTCAAAAGGATAGCCAAACTGCAAATATAATTCCTCTTTTAATCACAAATATCTGTGCTAAATCGTATAGCCACTGAGAAAGTAATATTGAGGCATAATCATCTTGTTTAACATGTTGTATGACTAGGTGCGAATATGGAATTACTTATAAGACCACAAATGTTAAACAATAGTTAAAAAGCTATGAGGTATACCTAGAAACAAATGTGAAACTGAAAGTCTTAAAGTACAAATGTATGGGCTACGTTAGGGATGTGAGAGAGGGATCGGGCACTACTAACCCTGTGGGAAACTTCAGGGAAGAAAGCCCTTAGATACTGTTTTAGGGTAGAATAAGGTCTTATCTCTAAAATAAACTAAAAATATGGCACACATTTTTTTCTCAGTTCCGCAAGTAGGTCTCTAGCCATCTATGTACTTTGTTCTACCCTTTGAGATAAATAGTCTGAGATTCTTCAGCTTAAAATTTAATGACAATCTGATCAAGGCAGAGCACTCTCTCTCTTGTTCCCCATGTATCTTTAGGGGCTAGCACACAGTAGATCTTCAATACAGTTGCTGTTGTTGTTGTTGTTTTTTAATGGCTCTACCTGAAAGCAAGTACCACAATGATTAATCACCAATTCCAGGCAAAAAGTGAAAGCCAGAGGGCTTATATTGTAAGATTTAAGGAGATCTAATCTTCTGCTGCCAGAGAACCAGGACAGCACAGGATCAGGCCTGGCGCTTACTCACAAAAGCAGCAGACTTCAGAGAAGTCTGGTCTCCTAGTCCATGGTCAGAACCCTGAGAGTTGTGATTGAGCTATCTGGATATCAGGATAGAAGCGATTCAGAAATGAGATTTCCTAGATTCTCTCTGGGCCTGTAGAACTGGCCCAATCACTCTTTCCACAAGGTAGCACCCTTCACACCCCCACTTGAAGATCATGTAGAAACCTGAAAAGAGGTAGGTTTCTTATAAATAACATTTGCCCTTCCTCAGGATTTGCTGTCATCATTCCCCTTGACAGCCAAATATTAAGGGTCAAATACCAGCACATCCAGAACAGGGATGCTGTGGGACTACTAAGAGAGGAGAGGAGCTATCACAGAAGTTGCTGAAGGAGCTGGGAGTGCATGGAAGCATGGCTCCTGAGGGTCCATGATGATAGATAACAGAACGTACATTTAGATACAGTAGTTAGCTGATTTGGAAGCACTCTCCTGTGATATAGAATTTAAAATCCTGGTACATATTCTAAGGAGACGGTGTTAACACCTGCAAGGATGGTCCTTGAAAGCTTGGGAAAATATATGACCCATGTTAAGTGAAGTAGAAATTCCAGAACTGCCATGGAAGATGGAGGAAGAGATCAAATGACTCAGTATATTAGGCATGCTTGAGAAAAAATATATACATAGGCTAGAAACACCAGCAGCTAACTATAATCTACTGGATAGCCCACTGGACACTCCATCTATCAAACAATAAGGAACGTGCTCTGAAGAGGGACATCAGTATCATCAAGAATCTCAGTAATAGTTGACTTCTGTAGGCAGGATGGGAGATGACATTACAGAAGTGGGATTGCTGATAAAAATGATAATGATATAATCTCTAAATATTAGATATCAAGAGGTAGTACGTAGTAGCTGGAAGAAAGCTAGGTCTAATTATTTCAATAAGCAGGAAGATAGGAGAGACAAACATGGGGCATAACCTTAAGAAAAAAGAAAGAGTAAATAAATAGAATATGGAGTTCCTAAAACAAGATAAATGGGCACCCAGCCACCAAGGGTGTTGCACAATTCATACAACTAAATTAAATACAAAATGAATGATCAGGAGGCTAAGGGCAACTTTCCATCCTCTCCCTCTTACAAACCCCATTCTCCATCCAAATCACCATCTCTTACCCAGATTCTAGACCTGAGTTGATCTTCAGACTTCTGTTTGAAGACTATGTATTGAAGTACAGGGCAGATCTATTAAGATAATGCACTAAGCATCACTATGAGACTATCATGTACTAATTCCTCTAGTCCTTTTCTGAAGGGACTTAAGGCCATTTACTCAAGTGATTATGCATCAGGTAAAGAGGACTATCTAGAACTTTTGAAGTTTGTTGAATTCAGAGTCAAAACTAAAATTGACAGCCTGAGGCCCAAACTGATCCAACAGTTCCCCTAATAGAATGAAGTCATATGAGATCCAGATAATAAATAAAGTTTTGGCCTGCATCTGACCCATAGGAGTCCACAGATCTACCAAGTTGTCTTTTCCAAGACCTCCCAAGGTATTATCAGATTACACAACCTTGGTAATTGGCAGATCATCACACTGGTTTCTTGTCCTGTATGTAAGTGCTATCAATGACTACCACCCACAAAGACTTAAAGAATGCAGAGGAGGTCATTTCTGGCATATCCCCATTAATGACAGCAGTCTAGCACCTATAAAAAAGGGAAGGACCATGATATGCTTTACCAAACAGTAACCACAGATGTATTTGTTTTACCAGATGTGTTTTTTTGGGTTTTTTTTGGTTTTGTTTTGGAGCAGATCAACGTAGTCTTCAGTCTGAGGCATGCAGTCACTGAAATGGAGAATGGATTCATTTCTGTCACTTTCAGACAGAATCAAAATCAGTTTAAATCCATATGCAGTAAACATCAGCAAAACATAGAGTCTTAGTTTGGGGCTCTGTTAACTTCCTTAACCTCTTTCATAATATATTTGGAAGAACCGGCCAAGGCATAAGCTCAGAAATCCATTGTAAGATGAAAGGAGTGTACCTGGATCAGACATGAGTAGAACTATAAATAAAAATATATGAAGACACCATCATAGTGAGAAAATACCTCAATCTACAACTGACAGGAATACTAGACGAAAGTCATTATGATGAAAAAAGCTTTGATGAACAGAGTTACATGAAATATGTGCCAAAAGTTGATCATGTGCTGGGCCATAAAGCAAACCTTATAACATTTCAAAGAACTGAAATTATTCACTGTATATTCATGACAACAGCGATATTAAGCTAGAAATAAATAACAAACAGCAACAAATTCTCAAAACTATTGGAAATAAAGCAATGTGGCACTAAGTAATCCACGGGTCAAACAAGAAATAAAATTAGAATTAAATGACACAACAATAATAGAAAAATATATCAATTTATAGGATCCCACAAAAACCATGCTTAGACGCAATGCAGAGCCATCAATGCATGTATTTGAAAACAAGATTGGATACAGAAGATGTAGTACATATATACAAAGGAATATTACTCAGCCATAAGAAAAGATGAAATACTGCCATTTACGACAACATGGATGGATCTTGAGATTATCATGCTAAGGGAAATAAGTCAGACAGAAAAAGTAGAAAACCACATGATTTCACTCATGTGTGGGATATAAAACTGAAAGCAACAAACAAATAAAAACTCATAGACACAGACAACAGTTTAGTGGACACCAGAGGGTAAGAGGGGAGGCAGGGAAGTAGAAGAGAGTTAAGGGGGTCAAATATATAGTGACAGAAGGAGATTTGAATTTGGGTGGTGAACACACAATGCAATATATAGATGATGCATTATAGAATTGTACACTTGAAACCTCTATAATTTTATTAACCAACGTCACCCAATAAATTTAATTTAAAAAATTTAATAAAAAAGATAATATTGATATTAAAAGAAAATAAGAGTGTATCTGGAACAACTTTGTGGCAGCAGATTTGTAAGTGCAGATGGTATGGACACATTGCAAGCGGAAATAAAACCCAAAAGACTTCTCAAAACTTACACAAGAGGAAATGTGAAAAATGTATATAATATTATATGTATTTTTATGATATCTGAACTTTTCAAACCTTCTCATAAGGGTTTAAAGCCATGGGTACACATGTCTTCAGAGAATACAGTAAGATAGCAGACTCTCTAACTTGTATTGTGAGGCTGGCACAGTAACCATACTTAACCTTGTTAACTCAACCTAATCATGCCATTGTAAGAAAATAATTAGTGATGGTTCTCATGAAAATAGATGCAAAAATTATATTATTAATAAAAACATAAAAACCTATTATTAGTAAATTAAATCCTGTGCTGTCTAAATAAGATATCATGCCAAGTTAAATTTATTTAAGGAATACAAGGTTGCTTTAAAATTTGAAAATTAAGTAAGGTAATTCACTACATTCACACAAAGAAAAATAAAATTTGTATGATTTTCTCAATAGATACAGAAGAAGAATGTGATAATGTTCAATATCCATGTATAACAGAAACTTAGCAAACTTGAAATAAAAATGTACTCTTTAGTCTAAGATGTATCTATAAAAGTATACAGCAAACATCATATAAATGGTGAAATAATGAAATCCTCCCCAATATCAATGTCCACTATTACCACTTGGATTCAATGCTGTATAGGAAACCTTAACTAGGAAAATAAGAAAATGAAAATGAAAAAGTATAGGGTATTAAAAGAAGAAATAAAACTGTCATCACTCATGTGTGACATGATTACATATTTCTGAAATCTAACAAAATAAATAGATACATTATTAGAACTGATAAAAGGCTTTGGGAAGTTTGGTATTTTGTATAATAGCAAAGACAATTAGAAAGTAAATGTTAGAAAAGATACCATTTTGAACAGCATACCAAAACATCAATATCTAGGATTAACAGTACTACGTAGAAAATTATAAACCATTATTATAAGAAATTAAAGAAGACCCAAATCAATGAAAAGATCCACCACGTTCATGCATTGGAAGATATATATTGTAAAGATGTCAATTTTCCCCAAATTCACCTATGCGATTTCAATCAAGATCCCTGAAGTTGTTTTCTTGTAAGAGGGGAGGAATTAACAAGCTGATTCTAAAATGTGTAAGAAAAATGTGAAGGGTATGTTCTTCTTGAAGACTAAAACATTAATTAGGATGGTGAAGAACTGACATAAGGATTGAGAAATAGACCAGTGATACAGAACAGGTGTCAGCAAACTGCACCCTTGAGCCAAATCTGGCCCACTCACTGTTTTTGTCAGTAAAGTTTTATTGAAACACTGCCATTCCCATTCATTAGAAATTATCTCAGACTGCTTTCGTGCTGCTGTGACAGAGCCAAATAGGTGTGACAGAGCATACGACCCACAAAACCTAAAATATTTACTATGTGACACCAGAGAAAAGCTGCCTACTTTTTTTTGCATGGAATATGGAGTCCAGATATAAATCAACACATTAAAGGACACTTGAATTAAGATTATGTTAACACCAATGGGGAGAAGCCTTTTCAATAAATAGTGCTGTGTAAATTGAATAGTGATATGAAAAAAGAAATCATTCCTGATCTTGACCTTAAACCATACACAAAAATCAATACCATTTAAAAGTTAAAGTTAAACAAATGAATCTTCTCAAAAATAACATAGGGGATATGAAAAAGATTTCTAAAAAAACTAACCACAGATAAACATCAATAATCAAAAAGGAATACATTGACACACTGGACTTCAATAAAATTAAGATGTTCTGATTATCAAAAGACATCATTAATAAAGAGGCAAGCCACACAGTGGGAGCATATATTTGCCACCTATCTAAAAAAATACTCTAGTTCTTTCAGATACAGATAGATTAGATTAGATTGGATAGATTGATTGATCCAATAAAAATATACAAAGAGACTTTCAGAAAAGAAGATATCCAAATACCCTGGTCATACAAAATGGTGCTCCACAACATTAGTCGTCAGTAACATGTGTATTTAAAACAAAATAAATTAGAATGGCTAAATTAAAAAGACTCATATACCAAGTGTTGGTGAGGACATGGAGCAGCTGGAAGCCTCATTAGCTGATTGGAGTATAAATCAGTACAAACACTTTTAGCAGTACATAGTAAAGCTGAACAGACACATACCCTATGACCCAGCAATTTTCATTCCTCAGTCTAGACCCAGAAGAAAAACAACAACAATATACACACACACATATATATACATATATACACAAACATACATCAAAACACCTGAACAATAATGTTCATAGCTCCACACACACAAAAACAACAACAACAAAAAACCCCAAAACTATATACTAATATAATGTATAATATTGAGTAATGAAAATATGAAATTAAAGCTAGACATGAACGAATATATGCTATGTAATTCTACTTATATAAAATTTTAAATACAACAAAACTTATCCACATAATGGAAGTCAGGATATTGAGTAGGGTGTGTGTTTGGGGGGCTCCTGTGGGGTTGGTAAAGTTCTATTTCTTGATCTGAGAGAGTGGTTATATAGATGTGCTCACTCTGTCAAAATTCCTCAATTATACATCTAAGATGTGTGCACTTTTCTGTACAAATTCATTAAAGGGACCACATATAGTGGAACAGGGAGTAGGACATGGGAGGAGATGGCATGATATTTTTAGAAATATGGTCAGGGAAGTCTTCTCCCAGGAGAGCATATTTTAACAGTGACCTGAAAGAAGCAAGATAGAAGCCATGTGAAACTCTGAGAAGATGTGAGGTGAGAATATTCCAGGTAGAGGGAATATCAGTTCAAAAGCTCAGAGATGCTATTGTGCTTGGTATATTTGAGGAGAATCAAAAAGGTAAACTGGGCATGAGTGGAGTGAGTGAGAAGGAAAGTGGTCACAGATTCGATTGGCACATATTAAGCCATTCAATGCATGACTTATATGTACATTGACATTTTTGGACCTAATATGATTGCTCTTTGTTTGTTATTTTCCCGTTACATATACATAGCACATTAAAAACAGCCTTTAAAAACCCTATCTACTAGCCTTGGGGGGGGCGGGGGGAAGAAATAGATTAAAAATGAAGGTAATCAATTTGCTCAATTTAAGAGCTCAGTCCTGTTTCATTTAATCTTTAAAGTTTTGTCCATCCTACACAATATCTGATAAAGACAGAAACCATCAGTTAATCAAGAAAATAGTTTTAAAAAGTGTTAATAAAAGCGTAATCTGTTCATTCACTGATCATTTATGGAAAAAGAGTTATGTGCATATTTTATACATACATATGAAAGGCCTATATAGAGATAATGCTAGATTTAAGACATGATACCAGCAACGATGAAAACAGGACAATAGAAAATCATGCTTTAAAAGAACATATTACTCTTAAAAACCTAGTGAGTCCATCAAGAGCAGGCAATGAGATTTGAGACAATTGAAACTTATTCTCAGGTGGGAAAAGAATATGAACAATGATTACACTTCCTACACTTTATGAGAACCTAGATATCTCATACTCTGATAATTTCTCCTTTTTAATTTAAGCATAGTAGCATCAACATTACCAACAATAAAACAACGCATTGTAAGAACAATAAAATATAAAAATTCAACGTCTCGAATCCATGCAAAAGCTTCCCTGAGACTTGTGAATAACTGACATCCCTTCTGCCTAGAAAGAGTTGTTCAAAAGCAGGAGACACTTGTCTTCAAATAAAATCATACAACGCCTCCCACCTTCTCTTCCTTACTGAGTCTATGTTAAAGGGCTGTACATCTCGCTGACAGTTATTGCCACATCTACTGGCACACAGTCAGCACCAGTTTGAAAAGAGTTTTGCAGCCTGGCTAGGACCCATTACCTGTCCCTTGTCTTCTCTTATATGTGTTTTCATCCGAGCAGGCAGCACCTCGCAATGTCATTACTTGTCTGGCAGCTTATACTTTCCTGTACAACCTACTTTAGAAAGGGCTGTTATAAACATCTCTGTGAGTCACAAGTAATGTATTGTACCATCAAGAAAGAAACAGAAATTTAAGAGCAGTGGGTACAACCTGAATTGGTTGCTGAGGTGACTTGGTCTCTGCAGTAAAACAAATGGTGTGTGCAGTGGGGAGAGTGAAAGGTCATGGGCAATTTGCTTACATGGCTCCGAGGCAGTCAGTGCTGTTGCCACCACAATCTTACCATCTTTTAAAGAAAGTGAGAGATGGAAGGTGTGCAACCAAAGGGAGTACAGAGAGCAAATATTGTATTTTCCATGATTCACCAAAGGAAGAATAACAAATGAGTAGTGGAGATACCAAGAAACTAACTGGCATAAACAAAATATTTCAATCATTCCAACACCAAGAAAGAGTCAACTGTATTGTATTGTAATCAACTTTTATTGGTACATACATCCTAATGAAATTTGTCTCTTTTTTGGGAAGGAATGATAGATAACTTTTAATTGAAAGATAGATCAGAATGAATTCAAAACCTAATTCCTCATCAGGCCTCATTTAAAGATTTCAAGTCTTGAGAGCTCCACGACTTCATACATAATCTGAAATATGGATTCTGTTTTTATAATTCTCTGGTGTCTGGATTAATTCTTAGAAGGGCTCCTGGTTGCACAGCTGGAGAACGGCCTCTTAATTTTTGCCTCCTCTCTCACAAATGTGGGCCAAATTTGGAAGTATTTCACATATTCTAGATAGCCTTGTGCATAGTTTTAGGTTGATGGAATAATAATAAAACCATGTTACATTTCTATAGTTAATTACTATTTTTAATGTTTTGAGATGTACAAAATAACCTATGAGGTGAAAAAAAAAATCAGAAATGATTATTTCCATTTATATAGGTTAGGAAACAGACTTGGTCAACTTAATTGGTCTGAGGTCAGAGATTTCTTTTTAACATAGAATGTATTATAGTCATATACTTATAGTCTAGAAAACTAAAACTAAAGCCTATCTGTAAGAAATTCACTGGTCTTCAATGTCCATGTCAAAAATCTTTCCTCTCAGAGCTTGCTGACTTGACAAGAGTGACGAGGAAACAGCTTGGATTGAGATAAGAATTCTGTGTGAAATAAGAAATTGGTATCATACTAATTTCCTCATTTTTTTATTGCCCATGAAATAACTTCCTTTTATAATACAACTCATAGAAAGATGCAAAACCAAAAAAGATCAATACAGTATAGTCAACAATACTGCATTATAAACTTCAAAGTTATTAAGATACGAGACCTGAATTGTTCGCACAATTATGAAATTCTAATTATGTGAGGTAATAGAGGTGCTGGCTAACATGATTGTGGTAATCATATTGCAACATATAACGGTATCAAAGCAACACCTGTACACCTTAAACTTACACAATGTTATATAAGTGTATCTCAATTAAAATGCAAAATAAAATAAGTATCTCGCACACATAAAGTCAATACTGTATTGGGAAACATTTTTTCTACAGACCTTCCGAAGCTATTGTCTACTGAGTCATAAGTAGGTGTAAATGTGCTAAAATGGCCAGTCAAGAGAGTGAGTTGTTCAGCCACTGTGGCGGGCTCTCTCTATAGGAAGGGCCTTCTCATCTGGAGGAGGAAGAGTGATGAAATGTGAAGAATGCAATATTTTCAAAGGATGACATATAGAGGAAGAAAAGGAAAGGAAGTCAGAAAAGAAGAAATTCCCTTCTTTACCTATTTTCTTCCTCCTTCTCCCTTGGGATAATGCTTTGTAGTTAGTTTAGAGAACACTTTGTTCTCTCACACTCTCTTCTGCTATTAAAACAAAAGCTAAAGCCCCCTTCCTTCCTACTAAAGCAATGCTTTACTTTCCCTGGTTTTCTGATTGGGAATTCCAAAAGAATTTTTGTTCAAGTGATTTTTTTCTTCCATGCATCATTTAAATATCTGCATGGCCATTAACCTTTCTCCATGAATGAAGTCAGTATATATGCACACAGACACATAGACGCACACAGACACATAGCCACACACAGACAGACACACTCATGCACACCAACTGTCACTACATGATCAAAGTGTTTGAGTACTTAGTAGTAAATATCATGATTTGTTAAAGTCCACCAGAGGAATTTAAAATGTCAGATTTTTAAAAAGTTAGATCAACCTTAATGCCTAAATTAATGCATTTGTTTCACTTTGTTTGTTGGCACTATTTGGGATAACTGAATGGCTTCTTGACTACCAAAGGAAGCTGCATTTCAGCATCTACCGTAGACAGCACATTCAATTCCCTTCCTCAAGAATGAAAACACTGTTATAGTTCCTTGTAAATTGCTAACTTTTGTATGAACATTTGGATGAAAAGCAATGCTTGCAAAGCTAACATATAAAACATTCAGAAAACAAAGAGCAAAAATGAAAAACCAAAGAAAAAGCAATGGAAATCTAAAATAGTCTATTGTAAGACAATTGAGATAAAGACATTATAGAATCCTGTTCAAGAAATGGTTTTATTAATACAAAGGACAAAATATATTAATAAAGAATTTAAAAATAATTCCTAACTACAAAAATGTGCAAAACCTCAGATTCAACATCCCACTCAAAATAGCATGGTTAATATGCCAGTATATTTTAGTTGCATACTTTTAAAATAAGACATGCAGGTTAATTCATTTTATCTGCAAATCCTACACACATTTAAAATTCCTATTTAAATTTGATATAATTCCTTGTCTTTTAAAAATGAAATAGCATCTTTTGTAGTTTTATACTGGGTAAAAGATGCACTGACTTCTTGCTTCCCTCTAGGCTCACTAGATACCCTGGTACCTCGGTCTTAGTGAGCTGGCCAGGGTAATCTTAAGACTACACTATAAGGGCTCAGTGAAGAAAGTGCTCACCAAATATAAAAAGTGTGGCAAAATCATCAGTGATTAACATATTATTTCATTATTGCTCAATTACTTACAAGAGATTTAAGAGTTAAGGTATTCACTTACATGTGACTATGGATAGCTTATTTCACAGCATCAACATGTTCAAATATGAAGTGAAGGTCTCAGACCTATTTTCCGAAGACACATTTTTATGCACATGACTATTTAATTTTGAAAAGACATTTAATCACAAATCCCGTGAACCTTTCTTGCAGTAAATCTAAAAATGAGATGTCCTTGATGTTGGTTGATTTTCTATGTCTCATTATTCTTCTAAGAAGATACTTGGAAAATTTGAGTGCCATACTTAGTAAGAAAATATGCTTTATGTAGTTTTTTGGATGCAAATGTCCATGTTCTAAAGCGTCAGTAGGAAAAAAATCAGTATTCGAATGGCTTTAACTATCAGAAGATACATGAATTTAAATCATTGTGCATGAAAAGATTCTTAAATACTGCTATTCAATATTTTTGAAAATATTGTTACATTTGTGTTTCACACACAGAAATTAAGTTCTACAAATAGCAGCTGATTTTTTCATTAAATCAGAACCAAATTACTAATTTCAGTAATAATGGTTAGCTTTAACATGTTTTAAAAGGGTAGAAGGTACTTAATAGACCTGTCTTCAACACTGAAATGAACAACTGTTCAGGGAAATGAAATTGTTCGAAGATACATTTTCTTTCTGCCAATCTGTGAAATATAATATAATTATTCTCTTTTAATGAATCTCTCAATGAGGAACAATCTTTCAGAGCTTGAACAGGTAAAATATAATGATTATGGGAGCAGCTTTGTAAATAAAAGGATGGGATGAGATTGTTATTTTGTGCCATGTTATGAGATAATTAGAATAACAGTGTGACATTCATCAGGCATTTGCACTTTCTCAAAAAACTCCCTAGGGCTCATTTAAATTAGTCATGTTTATCCATGGAGATTTTTAGTCTTATTTCAAATGACTGTCACCTTGTAACAGTCAGGTCTCAATCTTTACCTTATTCTGATTAATAGCTGTACTTTACAGCAGCCAATAGACACTGCCTAAAATAGATACCAAAATCCTCCTGAGTTTACAAATCCGCAGTTTGTCAAAGAAAGAGCTAAACAGATGTTTTTATTATGCCAAGAAAATAATTATTCAGTGTGGAGAGCATGGTGATCTTTATAAATGTCTATCAATTTCCACAGAAACAGAGCTGGCTGGATACTGTCCAAGGAGCTACCATTTATATGTTAACTAGCTCTATGTAATAAAAGAGTATACTCATGAAAATTACATTCATGGCAATGGGATTCCGAGTGGTTAGTTGCCTTGGTTAACGCAAATTCATACTGCTCAAAACTAATTTAGTAGATGGTGGTATTTTAATAAAAAACAACAACAACAAAAAACAGCTCTCTGCTCTACTGGACCCACTGGCACCCTGTTAGTTAGACAAATGTGTACAAGGAGAACCAGGCACTAGATTACAGTGGTTTCATCATATCCATTAAGGTAATCAGAAAAACAAACACTTACAAATAAAGACAGGTAAAGTCTACTCTCTCATCTGGTATGGCTTCAAATCTCTAAATAAGATATCATTCCACAAAACGGTGCAATCGAAATTTAATTCTCAATGAGATTATAGTTTTGCTTGGTTACTATTTTCGATCTTGATGGAAAAGAAAACATAGTGTTTAATACCAAAAGAAGAAAAAAAAAAAAGAAACATGTCTTATGCTTAACAATTTGTGTATGTGATTTCATGTTTTTTTATAGTTCTTTATGTTTAGTGTTTTTAAAAAATCCTCCCTAATGTATTATAATATGTTCTGATTACAGGAAAAATTATTGTGAGTTCACTGGGATACATCTATTACATGAGATTTAAATCATTACCCTCAAATGGCAAGATTATTATAGGGTTTTATATTTAGCAAACGTCTATGAATAGTCTCATATTTGGAAACTTTATGTGACTACTATTTGAAGCATTCTTACAAGTATTATTTAATTAGTTGAAGCTTATATAACCAACCAATATTTACTTAACTTGAAAAATAATTTTTTTTATTTCCCCTACTGCATAAGTTTAACTTAAAATTGTAATGCAGTTTTTATAATGCAGCCTTAGCCTAAATTTGTAATAAGAACCTGCTATTATTTTCAACAAACTTCTGGATTGGATACTATGTCACAGAAACAATAAAGGTATCATTTTATCATTGATAGTAGATGTTAACATTATAGAGAAAATGACCCAATAAAGCACTTATACTTTTCACCTTTCTCTGAAGTTATAATTAAAATCAATAGCTAGAAATATAGAGGGTTTCAGCACAGCATTAGCATTTTGAAAATAAGAAGGTATTTTATGGATGTCAACTACAATTTTATATATATATATATATATATATATATATATATATATATATAAAAATAAATATATATATATATATATATATATATATAATATATATATTTAAAAGAAGAGGAGTATAGCATTAGGAATAGAGACAGTTGAAATGTAATGGCTGAGTGCGATGTCAGAGAGGTAGTGGATGGGGGAGGGGGCTTGTCACTGTGCTAGGGATATAAATGATAAATGTCTAACTATTACAGTGTTTTGTGCACCTGAAACTAATAAAAAAGTGTTATAAAACAAACAAACAAACAAACGAAAAAGAAGGTATTTTGCCAGCTGAGCCTTAACTTTAAAGCTCAAGTAAACAAATTCCCTTTCTTTTTCCCTTGCAGCTATTAAATTTATTCCCAAGTCACATATTTTTTTCAAAAAGTGACTGCTACTAAAAACTCATTTTTCTCAAATTTTCCCAGGTTCATCAGGTGAAAGCAAGTTGCTCCTTGTTCTAACATCCCTACCCACCTGTGCTTTGGATTGTCTCCATTTTTCTCATTTCAATTTGTTTTCAAGAATAAGCCCTTAATAGCAATGATCTCATTTATGTATCAGAAAATACCATTATTCTGTTTCAGTGATTTCTTCTCTTTTGTATTATATCCAAAATGATTATGTGGCCCTACGAATTTTACCAATCCTTTTAAAATAATTTCTAGAATTATACTGCATGTCAAATTTTCTTTGGAAAATTATAACGCATGTCAGATTTTGAAAATTTGAACATGGGGATAAAGGGCAGTAATGCCAGCCACAAAAAGGTATGTCATATAGCTCCAGAAGTGATACAGGAATATCCTGAAGATTATCACATATAGTTTCAATTGTTCCTAAAATATTAACTTATTCAATGCATGATTCCTGCTTTCCAAATTTCTAGGAGACTAGTAGTTTCGGTGAAGCTTCTATAGGGCCATGGCAAATAAATTTCATAAATGCTTCTTCATAATATATATGCTTTTATAGGCCAAAAATAAAGAGTGCAGAGTCTTATATTTTGAAATACATTTCTATTTTTATACACAAGATATATGTCTTATATGCTCTAATTTCTTTTCATTTCTATTTTATAAACTTTGGAAGCATGAGTTTTGTAAAAACAAAACAAATAAAGTCACCACATTAAGATATCCAGGTATAGGATGCAATCTTAAATTGCAAACAGAAATTTTTGTATTTAGATAGCTCTATTAAGTATGTCCTATTCTATGCATTATCCATTGCTGGAGAAATTCAAGGGAGGTAGTTTAAAAACACACAATTAGAAACTCATTTTGCAATATGTCCTTAAAGGTCACTAGGTAGCAAATGTGTGGACCTATATCTATTTTCAACCAATGAAATTATCATAGTATTAATATATGCATATATTTTTGTGAAATGCTACATCTCAAATACCTTGATTTTTTTCCAACAATTTTAATATCCAGGTATAATAATAATGCAGCATGAAATCCTTTTCTTGTTTCTAAATTTAATTGATTTAATCACCGAATCTAAATGCTTGGAAATTGTTCTGCTTGCCGGTGTTTGAATGCCAAACACATCATCTACAGTTCTAAAATGAATGTTGCAGTTATATTTAGACAACTTAAAACACTGCATTCTAAATTACCCTAAATAACCCATAGAAATATCTAGAAACAATGATAATAATGGATGACATATGTTCATTACCATCAAATTTCAGATAAGTATAACTTCTATGAGGTATAGAAAATATTACAGTCTTACTATTTAAATGCTCTTTGTGAAATTATCTAGTAGGCAATGCAATGCACAGCACACATGCATTAATCTCAACTCTTCCAGAACTCACTATTCCCAATTTAAAGATGAAGACATCAGAGCTAATAACCTTATTTATCTTCAGAGACAAAATAAATTCAAGTTTTGCCAAGGTTTCACAGACATCAACTCATTTATTTTCTTTGATCAATTTGGCTTGAATTGACTTTTTATCCCTGCTTCTTGAGAGTTTTCAAAAAACAATATTAATAAAGTCATTTGATATAGAGAGATTCCTTGACAGCCAATCAGATAAATAGTCTCTCATGTCTGGCTCCTAAAAAGAATCAGGGTTTTAGTCTTTCCTAGCAGAGTGCACAGACATAAAATAAGTAGGGTAGGTGCATGTGCAGTGTAAAGTACACAGGAAAAGCTTATTCTTGGGGACCTGGTACATAGTAAATTTTATGCAAGATGATGTATAATAAAAATATTGCTTACAGGAAGTGTTCAAAATTGGGTCTATGAAAATGATGTGAAGTGGTGAAAGCTGAAATATTAGCCTGGTGAAGTTGTCTATACCTTAGTTTTTCCTGTCCCATCATCATAATTTTTGCCATATGCATGTACCTCCTGTATTATTATTTAGTTTTGTGTTTTCTTTTGAACTCTAGTTTTACTTAAATTGATTTATTAAAAACAAAACAAAATTTAGATTACAATGATAAAATTAAAAAGCATCCCTTTAAAGAAAAAATTAACTGTAACTGCAAATATGAACACTATTAAATTTAAAAATATTCATCTGTATACTGCTTACACTATCTCAGCAGAGTACATGATTCACTTCGGGAAATTGTGTCCAAATAAAAGAATCAGCATTGGTAAACGGGGATGAAATCATCAAAAAATCCATGGATGACATCATAGGCTAGTTTTTAAAATACACTTTTGTATGACGGGTACCTGGCTAGCTATATCCATATGTGGGGTAGAGAGTCACCTAGTTATTGAGATTATAAGCAGGAGGCCCAGATGCTTCTGACAGTACCTCCCTTAACTTCTGACAAAAGTTTGAAACTCTATGGCTTGAATATAATTACTTTTGCTCAGTGGATTTCAAACTTTTTAAAGCAGTCAATTTTTTTTTTCAAATGAAGCAGTATTTTTTAAAACAGTAAATAAAGGAGAAAATAAGAATTTTATTTGTATAAACATATTTTAAAGCTTTAAATTGTTAACACTCTCCATACAATCAGTCTATGATAGTAATGGGTTATTTTGATGAAGACAGTTGCAGTGTCACAGGCATCCTATTTTTCATTGATTTCTTCATTTTGTTTTGTGTACCATTGGGAATATTCTGATCCAGACAAATAAGTAATTGTAAATGGTATGAACGTTTTATGGTCGTCTTGTACCATTTTGATTTCATTAATGGAAAGTGGAATAGTTGGACTTGTAACTTCAAAGTTAAAACCTTTAGGTTAACTATCGTGTTCCCCCCAAAATAAGACCTAGCCGGACCATCAGCTCTAATGTGTCTTTTGGAGCAAAAATTAATATAAGACCCAGTCTTATTTTAATATAAGACAGGTATAATATAATATAGTATAGTATAGTATAGTATAATATAATATAATATAATATAATATAATATAATAAATACTGGATATAATATAATACAATACAATACAGGGTCTTATATTAATTTCTGCTCCAAAAGACGCATTAGAGCTGATGGTCCGGCTAGATCTTATTTTCAGGGAAACACGGTAAAAACTGCTCACATTACTACTTGAGAGGCCCTCACTGGTTAAAAAATACTTCCCAAAGGAGTCTTTTTAATAGTTCTTCATTTTTTTCAATACAAATGTATGATACAATGTTACTTGCTGTCTAGTTCAGATGTTCATTTGAAGTTTCAATTAATCAAATTTCTCTTAATCTGAATACCTAGCTGAACCATTGTTTCAATTTCGTTGCTGGCTCTTTATCTGCATTTTGAGAAGGTTTATAATCCGTGATAAACATGCACTTGCTATATAAACTAGTACAGGCCTTTTATTTTTGGGAGCTCGTTTACTTATACAATTTCTTTATAAGCAAAACATTTTCTAAAAAGTGATTTCCATGTTGATTTAAAATATTAGTATTGTCATTTCCTTTTATTTCCACTGGTTATTATGCTATGTTTGTGTTTTGTGCCAAACAAAAGTACCTGAGTTTATGGGACTTTTAATTACATGTGATTCACATGTGCTGTGGTGGCAATGTACCCATTTGCACAATTATTTTCATTAAATATGCAAATATATATATATATATATATATATATATATATATATATATATATATATATATGACCATTGCACAGCAACATACTCCAGTTAATGTCACAGTTATTTATTTATTTATTTATTTGTATATAAATGTGGACATGTGTATATGTAAATCTATCTTTTAAATCTATCTCTCTATCGATCCATGGAGAAGGAAGAGGAGCAGGGGAAGAAGAGGAAGTTGCTGTTTTTTGTTTGTTTTTTGTTTTGGTCTGGTAACACAATGTGATGATTTGAGAATCGTTAATAGGAGAAAACGATTTTATAGAACACACTTTAACGTTTTTTTATTATAGTTTTTCTATATCGTTCCAAAATACAGCAATAATGAATTTGAACCAAGTTTTTTACAGAACCTCTGAAGAATTGCAGTTATAACTCATTCGAACAGTTTGAAAAATAATGGTTTAGCTGAAGGCCTTTATTTCTTTTAAAATGCAAATATCTCTACTTTTATCTGCAATCAGTCATTTATACATTAATGTGAATCAATTTATTAGACATCTTTCTGAGGCTTAGATTTAATTCAGAAGAGGGGGAAGCAAAGATGACCTCAGCAACTGAAAGAAAGGGGAGAGACTGACTATTAAAGCTAAGACCTATTTGGTCTACCTCACAATTTCCTAAAGACCACGTTGTCCATATACAATACACTCATTTGTTTTTCAAAAAGAAAAAAACAAAACACCAAAAGACAAACCCACTAAGAAAGTGTCTACTGAATTAGGTGAATGTGAGTGTGACTATGTTTCAGAATCACATCTAACTGTTTTAGACTATTTTGCTGGAACAATAAAGTAATTAAATTAATGACTTATAATTTTGGTCAACTCAAATTAAATCAACCATAAAATTTCCAACTAGTGAATTTATTAATTGGAGGTACTCTGACCTTATGCTGTGAGTATACTCAAATGTTGGGAGCAATTTTATTGTGCAAGAGTCCCAGATCATGTACAGCATAATACAAATGAGAAGAATGCTCCAAATCTAATTTTGTACCTTGTGTTGATACCTTTTTTATTTAAAAAAAAAGAAAGAAAAAGAAAAAAACAACAACCTGTAAACTTTTTAATTTAAATCCTACAACTAAATAAAATAATTTATCTTTATTACAAAACTTAAGTTATGTCTGTTTCCTCCATTCTTTCCCCCAGCCCCCATCAAAAGCTTTCTAAAGTTTATGGAAATAAGCATCCATTGCAGTATAGTAAAAATTTAGAATAAATTTCAAGTTTTTATGAAGGCATATCAGAAAAATTGTTAATTAATATTTTGAGAAAGTGCTTTCTGAAAAAGAAGAAAGTTACACTATTCAATTTTTCATTTCTTTACTTAAATATTTTCTAAGAGTGAAAGACATTAATTTGAATCTGGGTTAAAGAAAAGTGTTGGACTAGAATTATGTTTCCCATATTTCATTCTAAAGGCAATACTAGCGATCATTTTGTGTAAATTTGAAAATATAGATCTAAAATATTGATCAACCCGCACAGTAATATGATTGTTGTTTTTGTGTCAAAAAATTGAAACCAAAATCAAATGATAGAAATATTTACCATTTAGGATTGAGATACATGAAGATATTTTAAGTAGTAAATTTCACTTTTTACTATCATGTACGACATTCAATAATTAACCAAATAAATTTGAAATCAAAACTTAGAAGCATTTTGAGACACTTTTGGCTATTCTGTTGCAAAATATATCCAATTAGAAACATTTCCTTTATAAATTTAATTAAAAGGAAAAACTGATTATTATATAATAGTCTAATTTTTTATACTCAGCTGATAATGTCCCTTGTAGCAATGAAATTACACTTAACTTGAAATAAAACTAAATCCAAACTACAAACATAGTCGGGTGACAGAAGGAACACCAAGTAGAGCCAAATCAGTTAGAAAGACGCTTCTGCTATTGCTCACACAAGACCTTCAAAAACTCTAGCTTCTACCATTTTTCTCCATCCTTGTATTGAAAAATAAGTATTCCTAAGTCACAAGCCCTGTAGGTTCCCTACAGCAGAAAGCAAGAAGATAGAATGGGAAGAGAAACCATATCCTATAGTTATGAGCACTAACAGTCTATATGACAGCACTTCTGTATGAATTGTCTGTGCTTTATTCCAAATGTGTATTCCTGAAAAAAGCATACAAAGGGGAATAGTGAGGCCAATAAATGGCATGTCTGCTGTATCTCCATACAGGGTGTATACACACTTGTCCTGGTGGGCCGAAGCTATGAGTCTTAGAAACTTTAACAGCTCAGTGGGTGAACACAGGTGACAGTTGAGCATTGAGAATCAATTCAGATACATATGTGTAATATCTACATGCAAAAGAACAGGTTATATATTGGTATGTAATGACCAAACAGAAAAATAATCCTGGAAGTTCTTATATATACTATATATAAAACTTAAAAAAAATTATATGGACTATGTTACTATATAATAGATATGTACTCATTGCTTTCCTAGAGAGAACAGAGATTTTTAAGTTTGATCTTAGTATGGTCCTTGAACTAATTTTCATATTTAGACATTTTCATTAATTTTCTAGAAATCTACTAATGTTACATTTAAACATACACACAATATTCATGACAATGACTCCTATAAATAAATGATTACACCTAATTCCCCTCCTTTTCAAATTTACAGAGCACAAACCTACTCATTTTTTAATGTACTTCTCTTTCAACAAAACATTTCCTCCAATGTTTTCATACAATTAGATTCATTCTGAGTATAAAACATTTTAATTAGTTTTATGTAAACTTGCTTATATTAAATTGCATGACACTTTAGGATTTACCTCTATTAGAGTTACACATTTAAGGTCCATCAAAGCCTTCTATCATTGGCAAGTTGTAACAAGCGCTTCTTTGAAGAGGATACCTAATATTTTCTCCATCAATATTTGTCACCCTTATAGTCAGCAAATTCCATATAACAGAAGTCACTGCCTGCTACTGAAACTTAAATCAGATACTGGAAGACATCAAAACATAAAGCTATTTCCTACCACAATCAAGCCTGCCAACCATCCTTACATTTTATTTCTTTTAAAAATATATACATTCATTTATTTTATCGGGCTATAACACCTTCATATTTCATCTTTGATATGTTGAGCTCAGCCAATATGTTTTCTTAGATATGTGAATGCCATCAATGGTATTAGGTAGATTCGGGAAGGTAAATAAATATTATAGATAATATCATAAATTATTAGGGCATGATCAATTATCAGAATATTATCAATTTGATATCTTTGTTTTAGCAACAAGGATTAGTTGTCATGCCCCAATGTGAAATACATTACAATGGAGTTGAAAATTGTGATTCACAACTATTCTGTCCTATTTTGTTAGTTCTTTGACCTCTGTTTCCCAGGTTTCCTACTTGTTATTAAATTTCTGGAAAAATAGCAGCATACAACTCAAATTTGTTGTGGGATATTTGAACATTCCATTACATATGGTAGATAGAAAAATAGCTCAATGGACGATAGCCTCAATGTCATAGCTGACTGAGAAAAACCAAGAACAAACAAATCTCGCAACACAATCTTAGAAAAGCCTTAATTAGGCCCTTGTTACAGCAGCTCAAATATCCTGATAAAGATAATCACATTCCAGAATTTAATGTACAATACATACTATATTTTTATCCACAAAATATCCACATGTATTTATTTTCAGTGGGAAGATATATATCCAAAGAAGGAGAATAAAGGAGGAATAGCCAGTTTACACACATGATTTTAGATTGTATAATTTAATCACACATGCATATCTATTATGAAAAATACAACTGTATAAGTATATAGACTTATACAATGGAAAACTTTAATGTTAACATAGCCTTCAAAAGCAGATTAAGATCAATTTAACAAATAAATGTTAGAAAACCTACCTTGACTTGCAAACTTCAACTCTTTGGCATCTGTGAGTGTGGTCCTTTTGTCAGACACTTTTTTCTCTATCCGGCGATGGCTTCGTCGTTTCTTAGACTCTCCCCAAAGATTGGATCCTCCATGCATGCTTGGTATATTCAAAATAGCAATTCCTTCCAGAGAGATGTTTATTAAATCTATCTGTACTCCATCACACTGATCAGTAAAAACAACAACAACAAAAAGACAGAAACAGTAAGATATTTTATCTTTTTTTTTCTTGATTTCTTCTTTAGGCATTATATCTTTATCTCTTAATAAGAGCTTTTGAATACATAATCTTGTTATTTCTAAATAAATTTTTCAAGAACACTTAGTTACTTTAAAAGTCAATATGAAAGATAAAGCAGCCCCTAACATTAACTAGTTATCAAGCATAGGCATTAAAAATGATCAAATTAAATCATTAGTGTCTCTTTGTTCACAGAAAACCTTTGGGAGGGAGATATGTTAGTGTCTGAATATATAACCAGTTATAAATTTCCAATGTGTGTAAAAGATGTTGATTCTGGGAAGTTTGTTCAGATTTTAGGCATAACTTTTAATGATTGCATCCTATTTAGAACACACTGCAAGGCACTATTGGGGGAAAGTGAAAAAAACAGAATTCATAATTCATGGTCTCACTTTTTCGGGCAGAGAAAGAAGTAGCGTAGGGGACTCTTGAAAAAAAGAGAAACAACGTAGAAAACAGCAATTGCAAGAGCTCTGGAGTGGCTAAGGATGGTTTCTTGGCCTAGAATAATTTCCAACACAGTGTCAAAGGCAATGGGAGGCACAGTTGTCAAAATGAATATGGAGGACCAGGCAGGCTGAGTGAGGAAAATGCCAGGAGTAGCACTACACAGAGTCTCAGCCCATCATTACCTTATAGCTGCTGTGACGATAAATTGGGAAATAGAAACCATCAGGCAGGCAGATCTGTTTTGTTTTGTTTTGTTTGCCTGGTGACAAAGCACTGTCTTGATTTTGAAATATGTGGAACTTGCTAACAGACTATGCTTTGCAACATTCAGAATGGTCACTTTAAAAAAAAAAAAAAATGTTCTGTTCAGGGATCCCACTGATGGCCATATATGGAGAGTGACAAGGCCATACTGTTTTTTTTTTAACTATTTATGTATTCATTTGCTTTGAGTTTTCTAAATGGTAGTAATTTTAAGTCTATCCCAGATATTGTTCTCCCATGTTCAGTTTATAAGTCAGTACAAGAAGAGATGTAAATATACAACATTTTGTTTTACAAAGAACTTTGCTACGGATACGCATTTCATAACGTGAGGTATGTCTGCAGTGGGATTGTTTTATTTGCCATGTCTTGTTACAGAAAAAAAAAAAAAAGGTAATAACTTCATCATTCTTTCTCAAGGCAATCAGGATTTCTGAACCTAGAAGAGATAATGTTCCACCAAAATGATAAAAACAGAAAACATAAAAAATCTCTTTTTCCACATTTGCCTCATCACACTAAATCTAATACTGTAACTTGTTCACTAAAATATAAAAACTGTGAAATAAAGAAACACATCTTGAGCCTACTTGGCAGGGCTAGAAACCAATTCTAGAGAAGGTGCCAAGTTCTCATTCAATTTGTTTCAATGAGGGTGAAACCAAGGTCTGGGTAATGCCTTCCCCCCCCTTCTAAACAAGTGTTTTTGTTTTTGGTTTTTTTTCTTTCCTCCTTTTCGTGTATTAAATTAAGATGATTTCTTTTTACTAAAGAATTCTGCTCATGTGTATACTCACTTACCACTACATATTCTAGATAAACAGATATTAATTTCATAATTAAAAGTAATCTTGTGTAAATACCCTGCAGGCCTCAATGAATCAAACACATACTGTGTGTCAGGCCTCCCACTGTCTTCAAGTGGAATGTACTGGCTGGATAATTAGATAGTACATATTTTTTAACCTTATTTGCATGCATATTATATCTTTTGCACACTGACAAGCAGCAGTAACAACAAAAGTCAGATTACCACAGGGAATTCCCACAAAGAAGTCTTCATTCCTTATAATTTGCAGCCTAAATTAAAATAATTTGATCTTTGACAAGGATGAAATGTCAAGCAGAAGGGGGTCCTCTACAAGCCATGGCCTGTGGCTTCTGAAATCTGCCTAATTTATGTCAGTCACTTCTTAATACATATTTAAGTATTACACGAAAAATATGATAAATATGCAACCTGACACCTTTGGTATTTCCCTGCTGTTAATTTATAAAGGTCTGGTTTCCCCCAAACTGACTAAAATCATTTAAATAACAGAAGAATTGCGAAATAAGCTGGAGTTGGGGCCTGGCTTCCATTTTCACTCGATATTGAACACAGCAGGTAGTATACTAAGACAATTATTTGACGAGTCCTTAGAACCCCACTGTGACAAGTTACTTTCAGAATTAGGGAAGTATTCCTTTGTTCATCTTCAGAAAAGGAGAGCATGTTGCAAATAGGATTTTTTTTTTAAAATTGAACTAGGAAAGTTACATGTGACTATTGAGAAATATCATTGTATACTCTTATTCATGTTTTCACTCTTCAGAGTCTTGTCAGGTGTAGTTTTAAGGAAACAGAGTAAGTAGCTCTCTGAAAAAATGAAAAAAAAAAAAAATGGTCAAGGAGTGCCAACGAAGAAGGAATGAAGAACACGGAGGTTACTGTGAGAGCAGGACAGTTAATGTCCTTACATAAATTGCTATTTATTAATGATTTGTTTCCACTAGTTCTTGACCCCAGGCTACCTTCCTCTGTTTGCTTTAACATTATGTTCATTAGTCTGGAAAATTTCAGGGCTAGTTCTGATAGAGACCAGGAATTGTAGCACACCGGTTGAGTGCATAGAAATAAAAGCTGAGGTGAAGGCTATGAAATATAAACAAGTTATAACACTGTGTCAGATAATATTTTCATCCGCTTTGAAGATTTATGATTTTTAAAAAGGTAGCTACGGAGGAAGAGAATATAAAAGCTTAAAAGCTAACAGCCTCGGTTAGTCAATAAATCCTGAATATTTTTATTATGGAGAAAAAAGGTCGTTAACATATAGTACTACGGGAGCTATTTGCAGAGTGCAAAACTGTGATGCCATTGTCCATTCTTTCAGTTTTAAAATAGAAGGTTTCATTACAGACACAAATTTACCTAAAAGAAAAGATGTTTTAAAAAAATTTGCCAATGTATTTTAATCTTAGTTTACAAATATACCCTGAACGATACCATATGGATGTTAAGGTCAAGCTTTTATATGTAAATTTAGTGTTTCAGATTCATTTAACATGTCATTTGATATGAAAATTCAAACATGTGAAGAACCCTGGAGAGCTATAAATGCGGACAATAAATTTGATGAGATAAAATTAATGATAAACTAATTTTTTTTCATAGTGAGCCTAATTCTATGACAAGGTTAGATAAAAATTATTTTAAATTTTACTCCACGAAACAAAAAAAAAACATTGCTTTGTTCATTGTATAAAATAGAGTAAAATAGATTACTGTAAGCTTACTTTTAGGAGAGTTTCTGCAAACTCACACTAATTTATAAGACAAACTTATTTGTGTTTTTGCTGAAAACCACAGCAGCAAACCTAGAAATTAAAACAGACATATACAAATGGCTTAAAAGTATCTCTTCTGATATGTGATGTCTGAGGTACTCTATATTTTCCCAATGAATAAAATGCATTTTTCTGGAAATATGTTTCATAAGTTTTATCTATAAAACACAGTATGATGTTAGAGCTCAGAACAAGCCTTTTAGGTAATTTTAGTAATATTGCTCGTTCAAGATATCAAGCATTAGCCACAGTATCAGCAGAAAACCAGTTTAGTTTTATGTTTTTCATTTTTGGTAGATTCTGTGAAAGCTAGAAATTATTGCTGGAATATTAGCATTCTTACCAAAAATACTTTATTAAAAATAACTTCTGGTAAACACAGAACAGAATTTTCATCTTTTGGTCATTCACTCCCCTTTTACCTGTCACAGTTCTTCCTCACTCTCTCCACTATGAAAAACTATGATGTATTTACCTTGATGAAATTATAATGCTATGCTTCACCCTCAGCACATTTCTTATTCTTTTCTGGAATAAGGAGTTATTTTTTGTTTTGGACTTAATGAGTCCATAGGAAACTTTGGTTTCCTATGACTGTCTTTGTTGAGGTCCACATTGTACTCCTTCAACATTGCTTCTAGAATTTCATTACCAAAAAAAAAAAAAAAAAATCACCTGGGAATCTTTAGACGAGACAGTAGTTGTTTTAAGTATTCTTTTAAGTATTCTTATATATTAAATATCCTTATATCACATACACACACACACACACACACACACAGAGCAGGAAGAAACTTTTGGAAGTGATGGATGTTGATGGCATTAAGTTTGGTGGTAGTTTCACAATTATATACTTGTCTCCAAACTCATGAATGTGCATATATTAAATATGCACAGCTTTTTGTATGTCAGCCATGCCTCTATAAAGTGGGTAAAAAAAAAAAGAGAGAGAAAGAATGTCCTTTTACAAGTTTCATTTCCCATACCCCAAGATAGTGTTTCGATAAGGCTAGGGCTAGACAAAGGTCCTCTTGGTACATGTTGAAAGAGGATGGTTTTGATACAGGTGAGGCACAGACTAAATTGGGAAACTGCCTTATTGCCTTGAAGAGCTCTGGGCTTTCCAGTTACTGGGAGTAAAATCTTAACTTTTGAATCCTGTCAATTTATTTTGTGTCCTTGACACGCTTATTGCTGTTTTTTAATTCTTGAGATCACTTCAGGTTTTATAGAAGTACTTAATCATTAAGAAAAATCTCAGTATTTTGGGATGAAAATTCTTGGCCTTAAAACTTACCATCTTTCCCAGCCTCACTGACAACCACAAAACTGGAGAATGGGCTATTTTATTCTCCAAATGAATTTGCCTGGTACATGAAGCAAATAAAAAAATCTATGAGCTTCATAGTTTCAATGACAGATGTTGACCTGAGATTCTTAGGTGCATGCTCCAAATAGTTTAAAACAAACTTTGCTTTTAATATATTATGTTGTAATTATAAAACTTTATATTTTATGTTTTATTTTTTATCTTCTGTAACAATGTTAGAGGATAAATGAAACTCTGAAAATTAAAAATGTCAACTTTGTTTAGCTCTCTATTGCCATAAATATTACATATGTACTGCCATTACACACATGTATATGTGTACAACCTACAATTGACTTGTTCCCTTAGATTTAAACTTTTTGGAGCAACACAATTCTTATTTCTCTTAAATTATTCAAGAAAATGTTCATCTGCTCACCTTTGCAATGGAAATATAATAGAATCTCTTTAATGCATAGGATTTCGAAGAAGGCTAAATCAAATAATGTATGGACACTGCTTAGCACCAAGCATGAGGTATAATTAATAATAGATAAATCTTAACTATATCATTATCAACTATTGCCCCATGATATTCATATTATTCCAAACATTCAACCCCTTTTGGAAACAGCTTCCTATATGGAAGAAAAATGTGAAACAAAGGATCACA
Organism: Rhinolophus sinicus; assembly: GCF_036562045.2. Lineage (NCBI taxonomy): Eukaryota > Metazoa > Chordata > Mammalia > Chiroptera > Rhinolophidae > Rhinolophus > Rhinolophus sinicus. Next base: position 93,241,237 of record NC_133758.1, read on the forward strand.
CAGTAAAATGCTTTGTTTTGAAGGTGCTACTGATAAAACATATACCTATTACTTGAGGTACTCTTGTCTTGAAGTGATTTTATTTTCTGTTATATATTTTCAAACCATAGTTGGTATAATTTTAGGCCAAATAGGAAGCAACAGGAAACAAAATCAAATCTCCAAATTGCTGTTTTTGTTATATTTAATTATGAAGTAACCTTGAGGGTAGAAAGGCGCATTCTGCTAATATGATAGACTGGATTCATTAAAAAGTGAGTAGAGAAGCAGATTTTGTATTATCATCCATACACACAAACATACACACACACACACGCACCAAGTTTTAGAATTAAGATAAATACCTAAAATTAACAGTATTTCAAGATGTACAACAATAGAATGGGGAGTGTGCAGCCCTGGTTCTGATTTATAAATGCTATTGCTAAGCCAGTAAATGCAGAGCTGGCAAACCAGACTTGAAGGGCATGTAGAAACATGACCCTTAGAAGAATCACTTAGAGCTAGTTGTCCAGGTTTCTTGGAGAATACTCTAAATAACTTTCTGTGTATAAGGCTCTGTGGAACAAAATCACTAACTTCATCATTTATTAACTTTAAAATCAATGTTTCCCACATTTATTTTTATTCAAATGTCTTTCGCTATGTGATACAACATGTCCTTGAGTAGTTTTTACTTTGTGACACATATAACACTACACTACATAGATCAGTGTTTCCTTTTTAATGAACACTTTATTTTTTTAGAGCAGTTTCAGGTTCATAGCAACGTTGAGAGGAAGGTACAGAGATTTCTCACACGTACACCTCTGCCCCCACACATGCACAGACTCTCCCTTTATCAACATCCTCACCAGAGTGGTACATTTGTTACAACTGATGTCCTACATTGACACATCATTATCACCCAAAGTCCATAGTTTATATTAAGGTTCACTGTTGGTGTACATTCTATGGGTTTGAAAAATGTATAATGACACTTACTACCACCATCATATCATACAGTTGTTGTTTTTTTTCACTGCCTTAAAAATCACTTTTTACTGTTTCCACAGTTTCACCTTTTCCAGAATGTGATATGTTGGCATTATTCATTATGTAGTATGTTCAGATTGTCATCTTTCACTTAGGAAAAGCATCATGTTCCTCCATGCCTTTTCATGACTTGATAGCTCATTTCTTTTTAGCACTGAATAATATTTGTCTGGATGTACCACAGTTTATTTCCCCGTTCACCTACTAAAGGACCTCTTGTTTGCTTCCAAGTTTTGGCAATCATTAATTAAACTGTTAGAAATATCCATAGGCAGGTTTTTGCGTTGACATTAAGGTTTCAACACCTTTGGGTTTTCAAATCCAGGGAGCATGATTGATGGATTGTATGGTAAGAATATGTTTAGTTTTGTAAGAAACTGCCAAAGTGTCTTCCAAAGTGACTGTATCATTTTACATTCCCACCAGCAATGCCAGTTCCTATTGCTCCACATTCTCGCCTGCATTTGGTGCTGTCAGTATTCTAATACTGTAGGTGTGTAGTGGTATCTCACTATTGTTTTTAATTTGCATTTCCTTGATGACATATGATGTGGAGTAACATTTCATATGTTTATTTGTCCTCTGTGTATATATTTTTTGATAAGATGTCTGTTAAAGTCTTTGGTCCATTTTTCAATGAGATTATGTTCTTATTGTTGAATTTTAAGAGTTCGGTGTATATTTTGAATAACAGTCCTTTATCAGATGTGTCTTTTACAAGTATTTTCTCTCTATCTGTGGATTGTTTTCTCATGCTCTTGACATGGTCTTCCACAGAGTGAAGTCTTTAATTTCAATGAAATCCAGGTTATCAATTTGTTATTTCATGGATTGTTCCTTTGAATCATAGGTAAAAAGGCATTGCCACATCCAAAAGCATCTAGGTTTTCTCCTGTGTTATCTTCTAGACGTCTTACAATTTTGCATTTTACATTTAGGTCTATGATCCATTTTCATCAAGGGTGAAGGTCTATGTCTAGATGTTGTTTTTCTTTTTTGCCTGTAGATGTCCAGTTTTTCCAGAACCACTTGTAAAAAGACTGTCTTTACTCCATTACATTGCCTTTCCTCCTTTGTCAAAGATCAGTCAAATACAACTATTTTGGGATCTTTATTCTGTTCCATGATTTATTTGACCATTCCTTCACCAATATCGCACTGTTTTGAGTACTGTAGCTTTATATTATAGTAAGTCTTTAAGTCAGATCCTCCAGTTTTGTTCTCCTTCAACATTGTGTTTGTTACTCTGGATTTTTTAACTCTTCAAATAAACTTTGGAATCATTGCTGAAACTACAAAATAATGTTGAGATTTTGATTGGGATAGTATTGAATATATGGATTAATTCATGAAGAAATAACATCTTGACAATGAGTTTTCCTAACTATGAACTTGGACTATCTCTTCTTGATCCTTTTTTTTTCAATGTGTGTTCAGTGGTAGGATAAGGTAAACAGAGGTGCAAGAGGCTTCAGAGTATCCACCTTACGTTCAACCAGAAGACATACATATATATATATTTTTTTTTTCTTTTTTTTTTTTTTTTCATTTTGGCCTTATTCTACAAATTTTCTTTGAGAATTCTGAATGTAAGATATGCTCAAAATCCACTATATAAATAAATGTTAAAAAGATTTCTGAAAGTAAAGGGATATTGTAGATGTTTTTCATAAATATCTATGCACATATGCAACTATATAAATTATAACACCACACACACACACACACACACACACACACACACAGGAACAGGAATCCTTCATGAACAGTAATCACTGAAAATCCATGCGGACCCCAAATCCTTCATCTTTTGTGATTCTATTCCTTTTCAGGGTTATGATCTGCTTCAGTCATGAAAGGCTTTTTCCATTCCATGACCACCAATTTATACTTCTAATACTTTGATTTATCCACCAATCATAATGAAAAAAACAAAACACATTACATTCTGAGATAGTAGCACTTCTCCTGTTATTATCATTAACAGTAAATTAGAAACATACGATAATGAAGAAGCAAGCCAGGCCATTACGATTCTATGTGTTCCATAAATACTTTTGTTTATCAAACTTATTACCTGAATATGTGACACAAATGATTTAGGTCTCAGAAGACGCATTATGCATTTATTCAAAATGGAAAATGTTGAAGGTAATATTTCTCAATTCACATCAGTCATTAGGTTTTCTTGTTTTATAATTTGGGTCCTTCGGTTTATCTTTACCACTTATCAAAAAATAATGTTTCCGTTTTCTTTAACCCCTAATATCTCCCAATAAAACTAAGTTATTTTCTATTATAACTCATCTCCAAAACTTTTAATTCTATAGCGTCTGTATTTTTTCCCAGACCTATTTGCTTCAAATCTTTTGAAAATGTATTTTTCTTGCTATCTTTGCTCTCTATCTTGGCTTTTCCACGTCCTATAAAAATGTAATGGGGAAATGGCAACCTCGGGAAGTGAGAAAATCTAGTTAATGAATGGGAATGGAATGGAAAAGTATACTCTCTAACCTTTATTCATGAAAGTAAGTACAATTTTAGTGAACTGTGTTTTAAAGGTTATAAGATATTGAGACCTGAAAATACTAAGTTTTTTAAAAAAATGTATCTTGCAACTTTTCTCTTTCTGTTCAAGTACTTACTTTTATCTTACATTTTTCTATCCACACTATGCCCAGTAACTTTTCCATTGATTTCTAAAATTGTGTTTCACCTTTCATTCTTTTATACTATATTAAAATAACTCATACTCAAACTTAACTTTATACTAACATTTCAGATAGTGCTAGATTCCCAATGAGTGATAGAAATGAAATTTTAGAATCATGGGTAAAGATATGTGGATTTCTCAAAATATAACTCTTTCCATGTGCTACCATAAACATATTGATAATCAAAGATAATTTATTTTTCTTACTTCTATTTCTACAGATTCATGTAGTTTCTTGCAGGTGGCTGAGAAAGTTTCAGATGTGCCAAATTCAAAATACCAAAATTTGTTCTTCATTCTGAAAAGGAAAGAAAGAAGCAGCTTAGGAAATTATCAATAACAGGAAAAAAAAATTAATGGATTAGCCCTGTCTTGTGCTATAAGTCATAGAAAAGGTTTGAGGACATGTACCTTCCATAATGTAACAGATGTTCACATAATTTTCAAAGCTTAAATGTTGGTGTCAAATTGTATGATTGTCCCTGAGGGGATTACAGGAATGTATTGGTCTGACAGATTCAAGTATATCTTTGACTTTTCTATACATTGGTTGCTCAGATTTTAAAATATGATTGTAGTGCTTATTATTTTTAGCACATTCGTAGACAACTTCATTTTTGACCTGCTACTCTATAATCATAAAGAGAAAAAAAAACAAAAAAACTCTGGACTTTTTTGAGAAAATAAATAAATAAATAAATAAATAAAACTAAATATGCTAAAATTTTCTAGATGACTATGTATTCATTAGAAATTGGCATGATTGAATAGCATATTAAAAATAAATTTAAAAATGAGGTTATCCATAAAGATAAGATTTAGTAATTTGAGGATAAACATGGATTATTTCATTAAGACATTGTCCTATATTATATAAATACTGAAAAATTATGATACAGCATAGAAAAACTAAAGAATACTGTTTTATTAATATAACAAAAGTTGCAAAGAAAAAATAGTTTAAATCATTTAAGGATTTAATCTGGAAGTAAGATGTTCAAAATGTATTTTCTCTCATGACCCATTGACCATACATTTATTTCTTCATGAGTTAATTAAATTTATGATCATTTAATGTAATTTTACAAAAGTTGACTAGATTTTTATATTACCCAGTACTGAATTTAAAAATTTGTTCTATGAAAAAAGTGGTTTTTAATTATATATATTCAAATAAGGTATCATGCCTTCAACTAGAAGAAAATAGGTAAAAAGAGACACATGTATTCACAAACAAAGGTAAGACAGAAAGATATTTTTGTTATGCTCAAATATGCCTCTCATATCAAATTATTCTTTTTGACATAAATATTGCTATGTGCTTTTCACATTAGCATATAAAACATTTCAACCATTAAAAAGGCATTTGGCAAGGACCTCATTACTTAATTAAACTCTAGTTTAGGAAAATGATATGGAACCTAATACAGTGCTTATTATTATGCTGTACTGAATAGAGTTCTCTGATATGACATTACAAATTATAAAAGTAATCGCATCTATCTAGACATATCCAATAATATTTAGCCTCATACAAGGTTTTATTCAGTTAACAAACTTTTCATTAGATCTCCTTGTATTCATGCTAGTAATCTGAAGACCAACACAGGTTTCACAGAATTGTAGCACCATGAATCCTTATTCTTTTCTAGAGAATATTTTCTATGGGTTGTAGCCTATTTTCATATATCTGAGTACATAAAAATAGATGGTAGCAGTTAGAACAGGGGCAAACATTTAACACCTAGATCCATGGGCCTGAACCTCCATGCAAGTTTATGTTAAATATATGCAAATATCTATTTAATAGATGTACTTTTACAAATGTATACACTGGCTGAAGTTACGTGAAATGAAAAACATTTCCCTAATGATTCATCATTCTGATGAAAAATCTATCATTCAGTTTACTGAGGGGAAAATATTGCTCTGTTTGAGGTGGTCTCAAGACCACATTAGAATAATCAGTAGGTATTTCATGACAGTTTAGAATTATTTTCCACATTCAGCAAGTTTTCTGATAACATTTTTGTGTTGGCCTTTTATCCAGACCTTTCTGGATTCATTTATTCATCATTCATTCATTCAACAAATATTTGGAGAGAACATTTATTTCAATACACTAAAGATACAAATATGAATGTAATTATCTTTGTCTACATGGAGCTCAGGATGTTATAAGGCTATGGGCATATTCAATAATTAAAAAGTTAATCTCTAAATGAAATATGAGCAAAGTATTGTGAAAAAACGTTTTAATGAATCAGTTACTTTTACCTCGAGGAGTCCAGAGAGCTTTAGAAGAGAAGGTGACATTTTAATAGGTAAGTAGGGGAAGACAAATGGGAGGAAGTTGAGACAACTTCTGAGCGTTCTCAGGAGGGCAGTACAACTGAAGAGAATGCTGACTGCAAGCTAACAAGGGTTTGCTTCAGGACATGTATGTCAAGTTATGGGGTTTGAACTTGAAATGATTGATTAATAGGATACTGACAGAAGTTTGTTAGTAGTGGAATGACATGACTAGCTTAATTATATGGGCAAATAATGTGGAAATGCTGGTATTGGGACAGAAATGTGGCTATTGGAATACTACAAATGAAATATAATTAGAGGCCTAAAACAAGTGGCAAGGGAGATGGATAACAGAGGCTCAATTCAAAAAGACATAAATGAGGTAGAGTCAATAGGAACTGGTGATATTAGGTTATGGGAATTTCTGCCATAACTAGGTTATCTCTGGCAGCATACGTGGGAATACCAGAGCATTACTCCAGCAAAGGAAGGGCTTGTGAGCTTATATTTTGACACATTCTGAGATCTAATGTATATCATATTGCAGTTTGAAAATTTAATATATATGAGGCTTCTGATTTAATATAAATGATTACTCCCTATTTTTTTTTCATTCTGTCGATCAAAGTTCTTTATAGCTTAATTAAGATGATGAGGAGCTCGGATCAGCTAACCAAGATATACCTTAGCAAACAAAAGAAATAGAAATTCTGAGAATTTACATTCAGCCTTTATTCACCCTATTAGTTAGCATTACTGCTCATGTGCAAAAGCTGCTTTAAATTCTCCATTATTACAACCATTTTATGCTTCACTTAGATAAATATATGGAGGTCATAAAAAGCACATAGAATCAGATTCCACATGACAAATTAAAAGCTGTTAAATTTTATTTTTTTCAACCAAACTGGTCTTTAGGTTGTAGAAATGAAAAAAAAACCCAAAAAACAAAACACATTTAAACATATATGCTATATACTTTTATGGCTCACATTAGAAAATGACCCAAATAATTCAAACTCAAATTTGTCAGAGAAAACATATAAGGTAACTGGACATTTAGCCCAGTATGAAATGTTCACACCAAAGTCTTATTTATTGTATTCTTAGACAGGTTTTGTGATTGCAGGTATGATGACAACTGTCCGACCAAAAAAGTTATTTATAGCAGTATAATTTTAAGTCATTAACATATTAAACCCTATTTCAACTAATTTAATTGTAAGTTTACAGGTTTCAATTTAATATTTAAAGTGTTTGGCTACCAGATGTTCAGGTAAAAATGAATAAATTAGCTCATATTTATCAGGCATTTTCTTACTGACAGTAACTTTGCTTCTTTTACATATCCTCAGGGAACTATGACCTATCAGCGTTCTTGCTCAAGCAAAAAATAATTCTTGTCATTATGAAATTTACTTAATATGGAGTTCTCCAAGTTCTGAACTTTCAAATAGGTAATTTAATATCTAGCAATGTATTTTCTGTGGAATTTTTCTTCCTGGTTTACATGTTTTTTGCTTGTTTGTTTGTTTTGGCATTTGTGTGCTAAGTAATTTTAATGCAGCAAACATAAAACAAACAGAATGTGAAATGGTCGTGCAGTTCCCCCCCAAAATACCAAAGAACCTAATTAGGTATGAAGCTCATTTCTAACAAAGATACAATATACAGAGATGTGAAATTACCTCATTTATCTTACTGTAGAAAGCACATAGGTCATAAACACTCAAAGTTTTAATTCAGTGAAATTACTCTTAAATTAAAGGTCAACTTTCTCTCTCATAGGTGTCTTTCTTTTATTATTTTATGTACTTAGTGGTGATATAGGAGATACAGGAAGACCATTTAATATGTATAAAGCTAAATAATCTATTAGATACTTGAATTTGTTTTACAGAATACTTAACTAAACCATTTCAATGTCATATAAATAACATGATCATCAAATGAGAAAATGAAACTCTGTTTAATCTTTGTTTTTGAAATGAAAGCAAAAATATAATGTCCTAAGTAGCTTAGTTAAAACGGATTTAAAATTAATATTTTTCTTACTCATTAAAGATGTTTTGAAAATTTCATATTTTTCATTAGCTTTCTCTCACTTTTGCTGTGTTATGAAAGTATTTCAATAGTGATTTCAAATCTGGTTTAAACTTATTTTCTCATGGAGACAATGTTTCTAACAATTCAGTAACTTTATCTTAATAATAAAATTCAGTCTCACAATTTCACAGAATAGCCTTGAAACATAGACAGAATTTTGAACGTGGCTAACAATGTTGGTGATGAGAGATGCAATACTATTGACTTAGTGATAGGGTGAGTGTTAAAAGTGGTACATTTATGTCACAGAATCAATTCAGTTTTATTTGTTTGTCATTGCCAAGAGACATTACACCAAATGTTACTTATAGGGTTATTCATTTATTCCTAAACATAGTGAGGTATTACTCTTAAAAAATGTACCAGGCATCAAATGCAAGGACCCGGGTGAGACCCGATTTCACCAGTGGATGAGCAGTGTCTGAAAGCTGTAGTTCAAGGAAGAAGCTTTCATGGGGTAGCGGCATGTTGGCAGGGCAGCGGGTCCTTGTCAGTACAACAGCCAGAGGTTAGCATAGGGGTAAAGGTGGGGGACACCTGTAGTTTGCATTGTTTGTCACCTACTGAAGTCTCCTATAAACTAATGTCATCTGAATGGACTACAGTAATGTACATGTTTCAAGAACCAATCCATACCCAATTCAAATGAAATCAACAATTTAATTTTTTCTTTTGATTGGTAAATATAAATTCACCAATAAATGGTGATGAAAAAGATTGTTCAAAGTTTGAGATATTGGAATAAATGAGAACTTCTACTATAAATTATAAAAATTATAGTAGCAAGCATCTAAGTATGTAAAAAGTTATATATTGGCTTGTAGAAATCTGAAACTACAGTGTTATGGCAATTACCATCCATATGAACATTCTAGTGGCAGAAGTAACCCAAATTACATATCATTATATGTTATAAAAAGAACTACATTTTATTGAAACCTTCTAACCTATGTTTTTTGGGTTTTTTTAAATAGCAATTTACACTTCTCTCATAGCGAGAGAATAATGTTAATATTATTCCATAAGAAAGAAACATGGCTGTAATTACTACAGTGGGGATATTTTATATTCACACCAAAGAGAGCAAACATTTTTCATGTCTCCAAACAAGATATAATTTTTTTTAAATGACATAAAAATGCTTATATCTAATGCTCATTTGTAAGTCCCCAGGAGACAATGAAACAAGCCATGGAAACTTCAGACACAATCATATAATACTCCATCTTTTCAGAAAAAAAAGATGGATATTCTAAAAATACAATTTTTAACCTGAATTACTTTTACAAGAGTAAAGAAAGTTTCTCATATGTAAGTATATAAAAAGGCTGCTACCAAATTAAAATAGTTTAGTACATTTTTTCAATTCTCTTAAAAAATAATATGTGGTTATATGACTATTGTTTTGGCTATAAAAACTTTCTATCATAATACTAATCAATTATTCCTTTTCTAGATGTTCTTTTTCTCTGCTTGCTATGCACATTAGAAATAATTAGGAGAATTAGAATGGATAAGTGTAAAAGCAGTAGTAATGCCAATTGCAGTGTCCATATTAAAGAAATATATACACATAGTAAGCCACCAAAGAACGATAATAAATTAATAATTATATAAAGTGTAAAATTAAACCTAAAAAATATTTAAACAATGCCCAAACATGTTTAGAACTGGATCTTTCCATAATAATGCGATCTTTAGTATTAAAAGAAATATTTTGTAATCATAAAAGTTTCCCTAAGAAAATTGTTAGGGAAAATGAATGAAATGTGTGATAGCAACGATTGCTTTTGTTACTGAGCATGCTACTGTGATAGGCAAACCCAATGAGGCTTAGAAGTCACTCTCCCCATGGGAAGACTGGGAAGTAGCAAATATAACTGAAGAAATTCTAGCTTTCCCCCACCCCACCCCATACTCTTTTATTAAATGTAACAATGAATTTAGCAGCATGCACTGAAACATTTTTCTAAGCCATAAGGAAAATGTTATAAGTCATATGAGCCATCATAAGGTGGCACCTTTGTTCATATTGATATTTTAGAATATCTTTTATTCCCCTCCCTTGAAATTAGCTAACTGAAGATGATAATGTAATCTGGAGTTGACCAATGAGACCTGAGGGAAGTATAGTGTGGTCTTTTAGGAAATATTTTCAACTCTGATAAAGAGACACATGCAAAGTGAAAGCTCTGCCCCTACTTCCTGTTTTTGCATGTTGTCAAAAAAGTATATTATAATTGGAAATGGAATACCCATCTTACCACCATGAAGGGAAAGGCAAGGAGGCGGACCCAGATCCCTGACAGAGTTGAACTTCATAATCAGTCAACTCTGAAACAGTTTGTCTCTGGATTTCTAGTCAGGTGAGATTTATAAATACACTCTTAGTATTTATTTTGTATATTTTGTTACTGGCATCCAAAAATCACACTGACAAGCCCATTGTAGTTTAAAGAGAATTTTCACATATATTATAATCAATGAGATATTTAGAAAATTTAAACTAGGTGCTGTATTTGTCATATAATACTATTTTTCTAGACATGAAATTTGGTAGCAATTGAAATAAAGGAGTTAGGGTGCAGAATTTCTGTTCAGCACAATTCCCTGTGCTTATCTTTTGACTAGATGTGCATATATCACTAAATATGCTTTCCTCATTTGACTTGCTAGCCCTCTGAATTTTTAAAGAATTATTTCCACATTAACATACTTGAAATATTCTTGGAGGGGGGGACCTCATAAAATATCCCGTTTAGAAGTGTCCTCAATTTACATCTTATGCTTTTATCACAGTCAATCACATTTGTATAGACTAGTAAGCATCTATTAAAAGCAAGTTTATACTTCTCATCTTCTCTATCCTATATCCAATAGCTTAGAAATAGTCACCTGGTGACATCTGAATTAATGAAATACACCATGATATCAGATTTTCTGCAGAAATATTTAAGGTACCTTATTTCTTACTAATACAAATAGGAACAGGTAGCACCTAGCCAAAACTAATAGTGAAAATGCAGTTAAGGTTTGTATGTCTCAATATAAAAAGAAAACTCTAGCATATTTCAATGGTTTTGGTATTCTTAAATCGAAACTGTCCAGCACACAAAAACTGTCTTTAGTATGTTTAAAAATAAAGAGAAGGCACTACAAATTCGGGAATTAGCTTGTCTCCATACGTAACTCTGGACATCCAGGGAAGCTACCATGCTCTCCTCTCAGGTGGCACAGGAATTCATTTATTCAACATTCTGAATCTTGGGCACTGCCATCACATCAGTGCCCTGTCGAAGCCTCTACTTGCATAACACGTAATTTCTAGTCAAGAAAAATATATTAAACTATGAAACATTAATTGTGATAAGTGCTAGAAAGGAGCTTTACAGGATGGTGTAAGAGTATATACAATAAAAAGGAGGAGGAAGAAAAGGAGTAGGAAGATTTTCTTAAGGAAGGAAATTGGTCCAAAGACAAGGTAACGGTTTCTCAACCCATTCCCTTTCCTTTGCTTTAAGTCCATAGTTAACCAAGCAGCTGGGGAGTCAATTTGTCTTTCCATGGATTTTGATATCATGAAAATTATGTCTTGAATCCTGGAATTGTGTATTTTAATCCCTAGAAAGGAATTACCACCAACTTCCCCTGTATTTTAAGTGGTCTATAAATTGTGTTACCTGGTAAACTTGAGCAAGTGAAAAGGGACAGATCACTTTTGGGTGCCATGATACAACTGTGTTTTTGCATTTATCAAAATGAGGATATACTGGACTGTAACACAATCAAGATAGTGCCCACTAGGGGGCCTGCTGAAAGTCCAATTAGCCTTTACAGACAATAGCGACAACTAGCTGCATGACACAAATTTAATATGTAGAGCTAGACAGTGAGAGAATTGCTTGCTACATCCTCTCTCATTCTGCCATTACCCAGTTGACTTTCTTGGTTCTTTTCTTTCTTTCCTTCCTTCCTTCCTTCCTTCCTTCCTTCCTTCCTTCCTTCCTTCCTTCCTTCCTTCCTTCCTTCCTTTCCTCTCTCCTTCTTTCCCTCCCTCCTTCCCTTGCTCCCTCCCTCCCTGCCTTCCTTCCTTTGTGTCCTATTTATTTGCTTTTAATGAATGTACTAAGCCAATCAATTATTTAAGCCCCAAGTATAAGAATATAAAGATTCTTTAGTATTAATGCAGTATTAAACACATATTAAGGAGCACCAACTTAAGTTTCAGGGAAGTTAATTAAAAGGGAGGTTAATTAAAAGCAGTTGTTTCAGTAGACTTAATATCACAGACAGCTCTGGTTTTCTGTTCTGACTCACGGACAATTCTTCACAACTAGAAAAAAAATAAGTTTGGTAACTTGGTATATCTAATAACTATGAGAAGGGGGTCAAAGTTATAAACTAATTAACCCTGTTTAATGACATTTGCTTTGCATATTAAAATATGAATGATATCTGTAATCACTAGACAATGCAGTTTCAAAGTACAACACAAGGAGTTCAAAATGTTTAGAAAATATATTACACAAATATTTTGGAAAAATGTATTTCTTTCATCACTAAAGGCCAATTGACTTTTATATTACTGACCTCAGTATCACTGGATAATTTTAAATCAATAATTATGTATCATTAGAACATATTATACCTTGCTAAATTTTCATCTATTTCTCCTAACAACTTTAGATGTTATATTTTTTTAAAACTTGTAAAAATAAGGAAAAAAAATGACACCTCTCTAGTTCTTTCACACATTATTTCCCTTACCTATACTCTGTGATGACTACCACAGTTTCACAACTTAAAACATATATATCACGTTTCTAGTCTCTGAAAATTATCTAAATGTTTTACCTTTTGTTTTTCTTCACACATCAGCAGTTCTTTCCAATTCTGTAACAATAAGCACAACTTTGCATTGTGAAAATGTCGTTCACCTTAAAACTTCTCTCATACTAGACCTAAAAAAATAGGGTAATGCTCCTTTTTTTCCAATCTTATAGAGTGGTTGTATAAACACATTAATTATCTTGTATAAAAATGATAATGAAAGGTATCAGCTACTTGAGCGATATTGAAAATGTTGATATTTTTAATCAAATTGAAGAATTATATAGTCTAACACATGAATCAGTAAACCTATTATTATTTAGATTGCATTTTTTGACACTGATCTATATCTTGAGGGACTCAGATGACTCCCTGAAATATCATGATCTGTTTTTGTTTCCAGCCAAGATGCTATAACTTACATAAAATATTCAGGCTGACTTGTATATAAACTAATTGACAGATGTAAGCATTATCATTTGGGAATTAATCATTGTGCTGGTACACTCAAGTATATGTTGGATAATTCTATGATTAATGTGCAAACCCATTTCCCCTTTTTCTCTCTAGTATTATTACTGTTCTATTTTTAAAATATGCCTAGCCGATATACTATTTTCTCTTGTTTGAAATTATGTCCATGTAAGCAGATAATAAATGGAAATGAATTCTACTGGAAATTTTTTTTTATAAAACTATTTTCAATTTGCAATACTGTCAACAAATCACCAATCCAGTTTTTTTTTCTTCTATGTAAAAATAGTTAGCAACATGTTTCATTGGTTTCCAGAATTTAAATAGTAAGTCAGCCGTGTTTTTCAATTGAGACAAAACAGAGTGACACCTTGTCCACAAAGATAGTACTATAATCTGAACCTAGATAAAACATTGAAATCATCATAGCCTGAATATTATTGGATTTTTGTAGTCACTCATTTAGGTTAATAACTCAATTAAAGACGTTTCCTATTCTGAGCAGACTATAGAGATTGGAGAGACTATCTCATTTTCATTTTGTATCTATCAATATGAAAACAAAATCTCCTGGAGGCTTGTTCTTACTGAGTGATGAAATATTCATAAAATAATCATAAGATTGTTCCTTATATGTTTTTGTGTCACTTAATCTTGCCAGAATTCATTATTATGGATTCATGGAATCATATATGTGAGCAGGAACACTATTTTCCATTCAGCTATTTCTCTAAAAATTTAGAATGTAATCATTTGAGACAGATGAAAACAAAAAGCTACTTTCTTAGGAACGTAGGGAAGACCAAAGAAAGGGCTGTCTATTCTTTTTTGTTTATTCACTCAACAAACACTTATTGAACACCTATTATGTGTCAGGCTCTGTTCTAGCTACTGGGAATTCATCAATGATTAAGACATAAAGTTCCTGCTGTCATATTGCTCATGGACATGATTTGTCTAAATAATGTTTAGATTGCCTATTATCAGTTAGAATTAATGAACAACTCTCTTTCTCTTCTCATTTAAGAGCAGAGTGTATACAAAGTAAAAACACAAAGACAACAAAACAAAACATAGAACATTTAATTCAGCCAACTCCTTGATTAGTCTTTACAATTAAATTGGGATTTTATCCATAAGTAATTAAAGTATTATTGAATACAGTGGCAGATTGTCTAATGGGCCCAACTTCTTCCCAATCCTATATGCATGGCCCTATGCAGTGAGGCTAGATCACTTCTCCCTTCCAGAGGTAAATCCCTCTCTTTACCCTCTTACATCTGAACTAAGTCTCGGTGGCTTACTTGGACAAACAGCTCGTAGCAGACGTGTTGATGTGTACGTTTCAGAGTCTAGGCCTCGAGGGACTTGTAAATGCCACTTTCTCCCTTTTGCAACATTGTCCTGTACCTTCATGTTGTGAAGAAGCTCAAAATGGAAATGACATGAAGAGGAAGATCCGATATCCTATCTGAGCCCAGCCCCTAGCTCACCCACTTGCTTACTGCAGCTGAAGCCAATCCACAGAAATACGAAAAATAATAAACTGCTGCTGTTTTAAGCCACTATGTTTTGCTGCGAAGCACTATGTATAAATGGATAAAAGACACAAAAATTTATTTTACACATTATATTGTGCTAAGCAGAGCATATACAAAAGTTAGCAAAAAGCTCTGCCTATAATTTCTGTCCTACAATTTAGTAGGAAAGATAGTAATTCCTCAAACATTCACCCTAACATTGTGAAATTGCTATGGTAATATGTGAAAGAAGAAAAAGTAAAAATATTTCCTGAGAGGTTATAATTATTAGGAGGGAGGTACATTTCTGGCACAGATGACTAATCACAAAGGCCCGTGGCAGAAAGCAGACTCCCAGAACAACTGAGAGAAGGCCAAAGAGCCTAGAATAGAGTGTCAGCTCGTTGGAAGGTCGTGCTGTCAGGGTAGGGCGAGATACTCAGCTTCACAGCATATTTGTCTTATGATGAATACTATTAGTAACAGTACTTACATGGTATTTGTATTTCTTTGTGTATGTGTTATATCATTTTAATGTAATTATTTGCTGCATGAGCATTCAGGAAATGGCAGCAAAACATGTTCCTACTAGATCAGAAGAGCGGGGCTTGAATTTCATTGTTAAAGCTCCTTGCATATTCAAACCCTCGGAGTTGAAACTAAGTAACCTAAATAAATTTAATAATGGAAATGAATTAGAGAGAAAGGGCTCTGGTAATTGTGGTTGTATCTGTCTTTCAATTGAACTATTAGACTTTTACATAGAAGGAGTATGATAGGGCAATTGAATACACTAATAACTAGGCAAATCAACGAGTTACTGCTGTACAGGTTGACTCTGAACTATGTGGTCAACTTCATCAATCAGCATAATATAAAGAGTATGTAAAAATCTGAAAGGGTGGTGAAATTTCTCAAGCTCTTCTATTGTTCACATAAAAGTGCCAAGTAAAAAAAAAAAAAGTCAATTATTTCTAATCAGATAATACTAGTGAAATATTTCTGTTGGAAACTAAGTCTTGCTTTCCTCTCAGATCAAAATCATATATAAATATAGCAATTAATATCCTGGAGCTACCTTCCTTTGCCTACTAGACTGGGAAATAATATCATTTCCCAGAAGTACTGGCAAGTGACCAGGATGAGGAGGCATTTGGGGGGATTATTGTTTTAAACAATAACCCCTTAAAACAATGAAGCAAAAGGAAAAATGGAAAAAAAGTTATGAATTCTTTTTGTTACATTCAATTGTCACAATAGAGTAATTTTCTCTCGCCATAAATCTATCATCTTGCTAATACTTTGGTAAAATCATTTCATTGTAGCACATAATATATATTAATAAGCTACTAGAATTTTTCTAATAATCTACTTTCCTTTCCACTTTAGGTTTAACAATCATGTAATAATCACCGTTCTGCTTGTGAATGAATCATATGCAAAAGTAAGGAAATAGCTCAGAGGGAGATACAGCCCATAAGAGATTTAATCATAGGAAATGTCTGACGTTTTTAGTTCCAATAGCCATCTGCACTCCTGGTAAATCAGGTGCTGATGAAGCTCCAGCCCAGACTGCACAGGAACATAAATCTCAAGAACCGAAAGTCATGGAGCAACAGACTCAGAAAAACAGAACTTTTTTAAGGAAATGCACCAAGATTATCATATAGAAGGTCACCATCTGCAAATGTGTCACAAAAATGAATATATTTGGTCGTCCTAATACCACTTTATGACACTGGTTGTAAACATCAAATTATGTACCTTTCTTTTGAAACTTATTTAAAAATATTCTCATCATTTATCGTTTCCTCCAGGACGTGTCCAAGCTGCGGCCCACGGGCCAACTGCGGCCCGCGATCCATTGTTCATTGGCCCGCAGCAAATTCCAAAAATATATTTAGTTTACTTAAATAAATGAGATGTGGCAATATGTACTTCACCTCGAGTGAGTGGCCCAGCTGTTTGTATATTTTACCACATATGGCCCTTGGTGAAAACCGTTGAAAAATGTTTGGACACCCCTGTGACCTAGACAGTCAGTATCTTGAGGGTAGTGGCTCTCCATGCCAGTTTTATTTGTAACTCCTTCATAGTGCCTTCAACGTGTAAGTACTCAATAGTTGGAGAATAATTGATATAATAAAATTATAAATGGTGGAATCCCACTTTGTGAGCAGAAAAGTACTGCAGATTTTTCTTCATTTTTTTTCCAGTGGATGAGACAGCCAAGACTACATTGGGTAGAATTTGTGCCAGACATGGGATTAGATTCAAGTCATCTGAGAATCAATCAATGTATGTGTCTACGACTTTTTGTCTCTGCCATGATAATCTCTAACTTCTGCCTCACCATCATTATTGGGGTGATATCCATGTTATGAATCAGGACAGAAGAGAAGGACAAGGGACAACGCAGAACCTAAGTATAATTTAAATTCTGTGTCACAAAAAAAGAAAAGATTGAAGTCTGAGGACTTGACAAAATAGTGACCTTTTTCTATATGCTAATATAAAACATGGATCATATCGATCTCTGTAATTAAGAATGATTATATTCTTAACCATTTGCAAATAATACAAAAGCAAGGACCTGTAATCACAGGAAAAGATGAAGTGTAGGGTTTCTATTAATACTTGAGTCAACCTGAATTCCCCAGTCTCCCCAGGTCAATGTGGCTTCATCATTTTCCACTTATTACAATATACTCAAACGCAGAAATCCAACTGCAGTGCT
The DNA here is from genome assembly GCF_036562045.2 of Rhinolophus sinicus. Lineage (NCBI taxonomy): Eukaryota > Metazoa > Chordata > Mammalia > Chiroptera > Rhinolophidae > Rhinolophus > Rhinolophus sinicus. The sequence continues at coordinate 93,258,947 of NC_133758.1, forward strand.
AAGAAGGCTTTTCTCTCACCTTTGTAAAAATAAATCTAGAAAGCACTAAAAAGAAATCTAGATGCTAGAGCCAGTTAGTCTGTAAACAGATGTATGAATTATATGAGGTGGCTACTTAGAGCAGTCATTCTTAATTTACTGTGTGTGATGGATACTTTGAGATGTTGATGAGAGTCATGAATCTTCTTTCCTAAACATACACATGACCATATGTAAAGAATTATGCCTAAAATTTCAGGAGTTTTACAGTCTTCTTGAAATCTATTCATAGTGCCCAGAACTATGTAAATCCATGTTAAAAGTCCCTACTATGATTCCATTTGCAAACTGGATAATTAATAAAAATCCTAAGTGTTATGCATCATATATGACAGACCTTGAACATAAATTATGTTTGATTTCTTGTTCTGTTATTTGGGACCAGCATTTGTCATGTTAAATCACAAATATAATTTTCAAACTGTTTACATATATCCATGTGAAATTCACGTAAAAAAATGATAATTGCTTTCATTTAAAATTGAGAAGACAGACATATATTACCATTTAATTGATATTGAGGGCATGATATATAAAGATGTAGTCATGTGATGTTTATTGTAACAAGAATTCACAAAATTGAAGTTGATTACATTTTATAAGTGGATTTTAGTCCTCAGTTCATACTCCTTCCTCCAAAATTGCATTGCTATATTTACATTGCTCTATCCCAAATACATTGGAATTTGGCTTATTAGAACCTAATTTACTGTTAGGGAGAAGAGGATTTGTATACATATCCTACCATATATTATTTTCACCTTTACTATTTTTTTCCTCTAATTTATTCTCAACACATTGCAAAAAATTGACTAATCTTTGTTCATAATACAGATTATCGTACCTGAGGCCAGCTCCTACTCTACTCTCAATTCCACAAATAATATGAATGGAAAATAGATTTTATTACATCTAATATTGCATTATAATCAGGCATATTTAAAAAAATAATGAACTATTAAAGTTAGATGCTAATAAAAGCTAAATACAAAGTTTGAACTTAAAATTTTCTTCAAAGATTTCCTCTAGAAAAGAATATACTTTCATAATTATGTTAAAATAATAGAAATTATTTTAAAATGAATGTGAAGGAAATACAGTGGTGATATAGACTATAATGCAAGCATATCATAATTTGTGGCAACAGTTAGCAAATTATTTGAAAAAAATACATGACAATGCAATGCGTACATAAGTACCTGCATCTTGTGATTTGGCTTCTGCTTGTTTTGTGATATATTTACCATTATGAGAAATGTGTGTAATAAGGAAGAATTATGAAAATGAAAATATTGTAGAGCATTTTGTAGAGCATTGAGCACGTACCAAATATAAATTATGTTTATATTTATTAATCTATTACTTTACATAATCACATTATTTGAAGTGCTCACATACTTTCTGAGTAAACATAAATGGTGAATATTTTTTTAAAAATTATGACTCTAGAAGGATTTATTCAAGTACATCCTTTGAATCTTCCCATTTAACTTGTCCATATCTATTTCTACTACTTTAATCTAAGACGTTATCATCACTTTCCCTGAATATTGCATCAGCAAAATTAGATAAATATTTTCACTTTCTCTATTTTAGGAACAGGATGGGATAATGCCCTTTGGCTTCCTTATGGTGGTATGGGGCCATGTGGCTACTTCTGACCAATGAGATGTTAGCAACACAATGTGGGTTATTTAAAGACTGGAATATAATTGCCAAAGTGAGCTCCTCTGGAATTCTCTTTCCTTCTTGCATACTGAATGGCAAAGTTGAAGTATGCGGCTGTGCTAATCAACTTGGACACTTGACTTAATAAACAATCATCACTGCTCTTGCAAAAATCTTGAACCATGATGGAAAAGAATCTTTTGTAGTTTTCAGTCACCCTTGTTTTGGGGTTGTTTATTACTTTGCATAACACTTTGTATCATGTTCAAAACATACTCTAACATATCTTTTCAAATATTGGTGCTCCACTCCCAAACAATTCTCCAAAAAGAAGCCACATTTTTTTTTTTTTTTAAGATTTTTTTTTTTTTCCAAGTCAAGTTGTTGTCCTTTCAATCTCAGTTATGGAGGGTGCCATTTCAGCTTCAAGTTGTTGTCCTTTCAGTCTTAGTTGTGGAGGGCGCAGCTCAGCTCCAGGCCCAGTTGCCGTTGGTAGAACTGGCAACCTTGTGGTTGAGAGGACGCGCTCCAACCAACTGAGCCATCTGGGAGTTCAGCGGCAGCTCAGCTCAGCTCAGCGTGCGGTGTTCAATCTTAGCTGCAGGGGGCGCTGCCCACCATCCCTTGCGGGACTCAAGGAGTCTAACCTGGCAACCTTATGGTTGAGAGCCCACTGGCCCATGTGGGAATCGAACCGGCAGCCTTCTGAGTTAGGAGCATGGAACTCTAACCGCCTGAGCCACTGGGCCGGCCCAAGAAGCCACATTTTTGTACATTTGTTTCCATTTGTGAAATAGTAACTTTTTTTATTGAATTAAAATGATTGAAGTGATGTTATCATAAATTAATTTTTCAAATTTGTCTTTAGATTTATTCTAAATAGTTAATTAGTTCTTTGCTCAAAATAAAGTTTCAGTTCATTAAAATGCTAGTTTCATCAAAACTCCTAACCTAATTTAAAGCTGAAATTTCTTTCCTGCCCTAGCTAATGGCTGATGCATGAAGAAAGCCTATGATAAGGAAAGGGAAGGGTAGACAAATCTTCATTCATTTTTTACCCAAGATTTCTCTTCCTGTTCCATCTTACTATCCATGTTCTCTGACCTTTCTGATTTGGAGCCCGGGGTAGAAGAGGTACAGAGAGTAAAATAGTTCTTACTTGATTTGCATCACCGTAGAAAACTTCCAGTAGTACTTTCTAGTTTGGTCATATTTTAAAAACTTCTTTCATTCTTCAGAGATTCCTCCTTACACTTTATCCCCTCCTTTCCACGCTTTACCCTCAACATTGGAGATGTTCCAGCTACAGTCCTCTGACATGGTCAAGCACATTGCCACTCCACCTGGTCCATTTTGACCTCATCCGCGTACCGTGGATGGCTGCCAGTTTGACTTCCATTTCCTTCTGCTGTGTCCTCTGAATGATCTAAAACAATCTCAAAGCAGCTCATGTTCTCCAGTCCCACCCCCCCCCAGCCCCCGGGCAGTTCTCCTATATCCAGCCCTCTGGCTGCATGCTTTGCCATGGCAAACTCAGAGAATACAGTCCTTCCCAGATTGCAGTCCTCTGCTCTGCTGTCAAGGGCACTTCAGTCAACGTCCTGCCCTTTACCTTCCTCAGGTGGGACTCAGACACGATGTCCTACAGAGTAACGCACAGATATAAAGATCTGCTAGTGAGCTCCTTACAGCTCCTCTCCCAGCTGTGGGCTAGGTGGCTGAGTGTACTACTGGCAGGCATGAAGTGGACCTGACAACATAGCTCCTCAGAGAAATCCTCTTCTAAACCTTCCAATCTCCACCAGTTGGCGGTTTTATACCTGCGGTGCAGTAGAGTGCTTTCACAGTTGGCAAATTGTTTTTCTGCATTAGCACCTCTCTTTGCATTGTGCCTTGGCTGAAACTCCTGTTCTACCATGTTTCCCCGAAAATAAGACCTAGCTGGACCATCAGCTCTAATGAGTCTTTTGGAGCAAAAATTAATATAAGACCTGGTATTATATTATATTATAATTATATCATATTACATTATATTATACCCAGTCTTATATTATATTATATTATACCTGGTATATTATATTATATTATATTATATTATATTATATTATATTATATTATATTATATTAATGTTATATTTAGACCCAGTCTTATATTATATAAGACCCGGTATTATATTATATTATATTATATTATATTATATTATATTATATTATATTATTATATTATAGACCAGATCTTATATTATCTTAAAATAAGACAGGGTTGTATATTAACTTTTGCTCCAAAAGATGCATTAGAGCTGATGGTCTGGCTGGGTCTTATTTTCAGGGAAACACGGTAATAATCGGTTCCATTTATAAATCAAGTTTGCCAACCCCACCTGTCCCCATGCCCACCCACAGACATCCTATTTAAGATCCTTCAGTGCCTTGGTTTGAATTTAGGACACAATATAGTTAAACCTACAAAGTCCAGTATGATTTAGACCCTGCTTGTCTTAACCACTCTGTGATAATAAGAGCTAGTCACAGAGGTCTTCTTTAATTCTTATATGAAGCACTTTCTTATCTTAGAACAGATGTCTGAATTTCAGCATTACTGATATTTCAGGATCAGACAATTCTTTGTTGTGGGGACTGTCCTGTGCATTGTAGGATGGTTAGCAGCATCCCTGTCCTCTACTTACTATATGCCAGTAGCACTTCCCTATTGTGACAATCAAAAATGTTTCCAGATATTTCCAAATGTCCCCTGTGGAAGGGATACATTGTCTGCCTATTGCCTTAGAAACCTTAAATGTGATAGATACTTCCTCTGCCTAGAAAGTTTGTTTTCTCATTTTTCACCTAGAAAAATCTTACTCACCTTTAGCCCTGGATGACCAAAACTAAATAATCAGTTCTAGTTATAAAGTATCCCATATTTCCCTTTTCCTATGTGAGGAAACAGGTTTTTAAAATTTGCCTCCCCATGCTCTCCAAAGAGATACTTTTGGAGAATTGATACATAAAACACTCCACACACCAAGGCCAAAACAACAAAATGAAACCATTGGTAATGAAAGTGAAGGCTGAGGAAAATCCAAGACTTTGTTGGAAGAGACTTCCACGCAGTGTAATAGTTTTAATTTTTATCTAAATATGCAGCATGCTGAATCCAAAATCTTTACTGATGTTTCATTTGAAAGTGGAATAGATGAAACTGAATGAGTGATAATAAAAGCTAACATTTATTGGACATATATCGTGTTTCCCCAAAAATAAGGCCTACCTGGACAATCAGCTCTAATAAGTCTTTTAGAGCAAAAATTAATATAAAACCCAGTCTTATTTTACTATAAGATCGGGTATAAGATGATATGATATGATATCATATGATATGACATGATATGATATAATATAGTATAATATATTATATAATATAATACCAGGTCTTATTTTATTATAAGACCGGGTCTGTAATATAATATAATATAATATAATATAATATAATATAATATAATATAATACCGGGTCTTACATTAATTTTTGCTCCAACAGATGCATTAGAACTGCTGGTCCAGCTAGGTTTTATTTTCAGGGAAACACAGTATTATGTGCCTCACATAGATGACACATTCAATCCTCACAATGAATTCGCTACTGGTACTACCTTCATTAGGTAAGACAAAACACAAAACTGAGACACAGAAAGAATTATTAGTTCAAGGTCAGTTTGTTTCATTGCTGAGCTTGTGCTCAAACCAAGCACAGACCTGTATTCGCTCTTTATTACCTTCCATTCTTTCTGTCTGGAATTTTCTTCCCCCAAATAACCACATGTCTTTCAGGTCTCTATTCAAATGTCAGCTTCTACTGTCATTCCCTGCCTTGCTTTCTTCTGTAGAACTTCCTACCTTCTTAAGTACTGATGTCTCATTTGTCAATTGTCTCCCCCAAGAGACTAGCAGGTCCTCCAGGACAATGATTTTGTTTCATGGCTATATCCTCAATGCTTACAATACAATATGCCTCACATTTTGTAACTTCTCTGCAATTATTTGTTGAATAAAGGAACAAATACATTTCTAGCTTCAACACAAGGGGCTTAGTATTTGAACCGGACTGGACAGCACAGAGACCTGGGTTGAAATGTTGGCTCAAACTTGTTTCAAGAATGATTTCATGTCAGTTGTCTACAGATCGTGATGCTGCTGTACAAATGTTATACAGATGATCCAAGATATAAGAGGATAGAAGTGGCTCTCTCTTGCCTCTCTAGTTTCTGCCCAGAGAGCAAGGCCCTGAGGCAGAAAGCAAGAGGACACCCAGCTTGCACGAGTGGAAGGCTGCCAGCTTGAGGTGAGTCCAAGGTAATTGCGGCTGAAATCAGAGCGGGATGAGGCACCGACGTCGTCTGTTATAAGCCACCATTGTAAACTTACATTTCTCAAAACTCCCTTGAATTTCATAAGTAACCTAATCCATTATGCGATATTTTAAATATTATTTTCTATCCTTTTTGTCACAAAAATCATGAAAACAGATGCACACTCTCATCACAAAAATAACCTTATATCAGATGAAGGTTTTACCAGCCCTTCCAAAAATATTAACAAAATCACTAACTATGCTATTTTTCATTTTAAATTAAATCATACGAATAATTTTCCTCTCTCCCTAAACCCATTAAAAGTCCAGTACTTCATAGCAGAGATGACATTGAGTGATTCACAAATTAATGAAACCACTGTTACAATGCTCTAAACTTTAGGGAATAGTAGTATAAGAGTCTTACAAAATCTGCCCCCACTCCCTGCTCCTTCAGCAGTATGTGTCTTGCTTATTTAAATACTAAATCTACGTAAAGCCATGTTATGAACACTTTTGTGCTAAATAATTTTCTAAGGTAAGTAAGAAGTACTCAGATATTTCCATGCAGGCCGACTGGTGAAAGGTTGATCAAGCAATCAAACTGTAATCTTGTTCCTTGAAGCAGAAGTGAGCTTTTTATAATGACTGAACTTGGAAGCAAAATTTTGCAGGTGCTGTGAGAGTTTGGGTCCCCAAAGCCATGGGAAATTTCCTAAGAGACCCATGGCACTTTGTAACTTCAGCCAATATTTAGGAAATTTAAGTACATGATCTCTACATTTTGCAGGTTCAGGTAATGCTGTTACAGCACCCAGGTTACAGGATAAGGGGTGTAAACCACAAGAACCCTAAATTTGAGACAATTTTATGTCATGATATTCTGAGGTCTATCCCAATGGATTTTATCTTTTGACCCATTGTGCAGGACTGTTTCCTGATTAGGCTGTTTCAAAGCTACAAGAGACAAAAATAGGGCTGAACAGCCAGCCAGCCAAATGTACCTTTTATAAATCTATCTCTAAACTTGTAGAGAACTCTAACAATGGTTTCATTAATTTAGCAATCACTCAATGTCATACCTATTATAATGTACTAAGCTCTTAAGAGAGAAAGAAAAAAAGAAAATTGTTTTATTCCCATGATTTAATTTAAAATGAAAAATTGCATCGATGGTAGTCTTGTTAAACTTTTTTGATTTGCTTTATGATTTAAAGTATGGACTTTCTTTTCTCAAAGGCCATGCTTTTGTCTTCTGTTTTAAAACTCCTCAGTGAGCATTTTTATCTTTCTAGGACAGTTATGAAAGCACTTAAGTCATATTAATAAAAACTGGTAATATGTACTTAAAACTCAGTAACACATGCAGCCCCAAAAGATGCATATTAAAATAGTATAGAGCTAAAAATATATACCTAAGTCAGGACCCCAAGTTCTCTGTGACAACAATGAAGCACCCTGTCCCCTTAAATCATCATATACCTTGCATTGGCTGGGACCCTCTCCTGGATTTCTGGGACCTTCTGGGGATACTTACTAAATACAGTTCTCAGCTTTGGGGTAGGGGGTTAGGGGGTGGGGGAGGAGCAGTGTGCTCCACTTGGCTATAGGCAGAATTGTTCAGCCAGCGATTAGGATTTTCCCTCTGAAGTATCTTTGCAGACAGTACAGAAATGCCCTTTCCTCAGAGTGCTCCTTTGATGGTGGCCTAAAATCTCTGTCTTGCCAATTTATAAAGCGTTTTCCTAGACTGGGAATTTCAGGAGTCTGCCAGCCTTCTAAGTGCCCCTTATAATTCGGAGGTCAGATGAAGTATCTCAATCATGCCCAATCAGACATCCTTGAGACAGTTCAGACTTCACCCAGGATGGGCCAGCCAAAATTGTGTACATTGCATGGCTGCACAGGAGAAAGGCTTCTATTGAAAGCAGAACATAACGAAAGGCAAATGAATTTAACTCTAGGCTCATGAGGCCGTTTAACTACCTACTGATTTGGAAGCTGGCCTCTTTATGAACATTGATTCTCTTTGGAGATTCGGTCATTTTTAGGGTCAGAAATGACATTCTAACCCATTTGCCCATATAAACAGTAAAAAATACAGTAATGGTAATTTCTTTGTTTTGAATGTTCACTTCTTCATTTGGGAAATGGGCCATGATTATGTGTAAGATGTCAACTTTAGAGGGAACTGGGTAGAAGGTATATGTAGAAATTCTCTATACCATCTTTGCAACCTTTCCATAAATTTTAAATTATTCCAAAATAAAAATTTTATTTAAAAATTAGTTAGTAGTTGAGAGGAATCTCTAGTAATTCAAAAAGTCAAATACACCTGAGGGTATGATATAATCAGTCTTTATAAAGGACTGAAAATTATCTAATACCTATCCTAGATACACCGACTATTTTCATTAGTGACTAAACATCAAATGTCTTAACCTATGTTTTTTCTATGTAAAACACTCACAGATTTAGAAGAATGCTTGTTGTAGGATATAGACTGAAAACTAAGTAACACAAAGGACCAGAAAGATCCCCTATTTTAAATAAACTGTATACTGGAAAGCATTTACATACTTATTTTCTTCTGACCTCATTTTTACTAAGTGATTATGCAAATAGAATTAAGAAGGGGGAAAAAACAACAACAACACAATCTGCTTTTTCCTCTTGTCCATTATAAATATTTACACATTTCGGTGAAGTAGGAAAGTGGTTCTTAGCAAAACTGATTTGGAAGGATAGGAGGAAATTTTGATTAAAAATAAAGTAAGGCATAATGAGATTGGGGAACATGTCATCTGAGGAAAAAAAATATTATTATTTTTCTTAGTTTTTACCAACATCCTTTTTTGAGAGTACTGTACACAATTAAGCTACACAGACATTTTAAGACTTTTTCCCATTACACTAGATCTCTTCATTTTCTAAATTTGTTATTTGCAAGTGGAATTCATTTCTCTGGCTTCATTTTCTTATCTTATTATGCTGCATTCAGCAAGTGTTTGTTTTGAAACCCTCTTTAAATAAGAGCTCTTTTTTTTTCATCATCTGTAAGTCTTTAACTACGCACAAAATCATTTTTGTTGAATCAACTTTCCAGTTTACTCACCACTGCTACCATGATGACACTCATCATTACGTACCTCATAGAAATCATGGAGTTACGGTTTTTTCACCCCACTTTCTGTTTTTTGCCTGCACTTGAGAAATTTGATGATTTGGGGAAAACGAAACAAGTGTGGGTGGAGTCCTGATGGATGTCGTGTCAGGTTACTTGATGATTTCAGCTGGCTTTAAGCAATTACGTTTGATGTAATGATTCCTCTTCTAATCTCTGCCCAAATGGACTCACGCCCATTTCGAGAACCTGGACAGTCCTCTTTCCTGATGTTAGAATGTGCTGGTGTGCACCCTTAGGCTTAAGGGTTGGCCAAGGGGCTGTTATGTGCAGGAGATATGTGCAGACAGGGGTGTCCTGCAGGTGAAACTGAAGCTCCTCACAGTGCCAGCGCATGATGGAGCTGGGAGCGGGAAAAGAAAAGACCATTGCTGAGAGCTGGGGACAGAGGCTCATTCCCTCTGTGCTGTCATCTCAGGTGAGAAACTCCAGAGTTGGAACTTGGCTTTTTATGTTATTGTGCCCAGATTATCAGATAGAGCCTATGCTATTTAACATCAATAAGTAAGTAGGATAGATTTGTCTAAAACTTTAAATATTTAGATATATGGTATGTGGACCTCCATTTATACTTTTGCTCCAGGTCGTGATGACCTCAGGTGCAGCCCTGAGGGTAATAACTCCAGTGACTAGGATTTACTGAGGGGCTTCCATATGTCAGATACTATGTAAAAAGCTTTGCATGTACTATTTTGTTTAATTCAGATACCAACCCTTCAAGGTAGGAAACATTCATACACACATTTTAGATATGAAATTATGGAAATTACAGGGATAGTAAGTGATTTTAGTAATAGATTTTCTTTTCAGTTACACAGAATTTTCAGAAATGTTTCCTTCTTTGGCATTCAGAAAGTGGGCATGCTCCCCCATTTCTTTCTATTTTTAGCAATGGCCTAATCACAAACCTTTTCCTAAATTATATTGGTCTTAGGGGAATGGTGATGATGTTTGCCACAATTTCAGTTTCCATCTATGTTTAAAGTGGAATAGCATCCAAATTAAGCAACCCTTAGCTTTGGTTATTGATTCTACAAACTGTTTTCAATAATGCAATCTTTTCATTTTGTGAGTGTGATTTCTTTCTTCACCCTGTGGTAGGCTTTTCTCATGGTTCAAGTTCAGCTATCTTCTCCATATTTCTTATGAGAAAATTTGGTCTTGGGACTGCAGATAGTTTTCATCTCAGACTTTACCTCTGAAAGGCTGGCAGCAGCTGCCTCAATGGTTCTACTGAGAAAGAACATGGGGCTGTGTGTGGATGCAGCGAGAAAGCAGCACAGAAATGGTGAATGGGAGGATATTCCTTCTATGAATTTCCTATCCACAATTAATAGAGTTCTTGTACACAGATACAGAAAAGGTAGCATTTTTGTGCACCACAGTATTATTCAAGGAGGCATATACAAGTACAAAGGAAGATGCCTCTTTATTCACTCAAATATACTCTCCTTTTGCATCGCTCCTCACCCATTTCCAATGATCTTTTTTTTAGTATTTGCATACATGTGCATATACGCACTCACACACACACATACACATACATCCCAAAGTGTTTAAAACATAAAGTATAGGTGGCTTTATAGAAGGAAAAGACTTGATCCTACTCACAAGTGTAATTCCTATACATCCTCTGACAGGTATAACCAGTTAGGAAAACTAAGGGAGTATTAAAAGCCAGAGTAGCAACTCTTAGGAATTCAGCATTTCAGAGGACCCAATAGATGTCTTTTAAAAGAGTGTTCAAAATATGAAGGACCATAAAGCTTACAAGTTTTTATTGCCATGGTCTTTCCCCTGTAGCTACAGATCTAGAAGAAATAACAGAAGGTGCTGGGGGTTAAAATGAAGACTTGTCGGGGACAACGTCTCTGAGACTTTAAATAGCCAATGGTGGCGACTCTCAATGAGGTGGACTCTGTAGTAGCAACAGGGTCCAGTGGGCAGTGACAGTGGAATAGAGAGTGAGGAGGAGCCAAGAGGGGATCCTTTAAGAAACTGAATTTTTGAGGAATAGGTAAGAGATGGGATAATCTTACTTCTGTTCTGATCTCTAATTTGGTAATATTTTGATAGTTCTGAGCAAAACAGACTTCCTTCTCCTTTTCTTTTGGAGTAGAATGAAAAGAAAGATCTGTGGTAAAAAACAAGATTCAACAGTAACATTTTCCCCCCAGTAACAGTTTCTACTTATAATGGCTTGTCTCACTTTCAGAGAAGAACATCTGAAGAAAACACAGGGTCCCTACAGACCACTGCTTATCTCCTCATCTCTTGCCTTTTGGGACTGACACCTTGGTTCTTTGCTTGAGGTATACCAGTTCCTAAAGCTCTACTTATGAAGTCAGGGTTTCATAAGATCATCAAATGGGTATTATAATTATTTTCAAACCAACATAATCAATTATGATTATGTCTTACAGCACATAACATAAATTCCAAAACCACATTGGCTAAAAACAGAAGACAGGAGTTCATTCATTTTTCATTTAGAAGGCTATCAGGAGTTACGCCGTCCTACGTGTTGGCTTCTCCATGTCATCAAGAGACCCAGCTTCCTACCTTTCTGCTCTGCCATCCACAATGTGTGGTTCCTATATTCATGTTTAAAAATTGTTTCTGTTGCTCCAGCCCTCATATCCATGTACCAGGCCAGCGGAAAGAAGAAGCCAAGAGAGCAAAAGTAGGCTCCTTCCTGAGTCAACATTTTTAAGCATCCTTCTTGGATATCCCACACACCACTTTTGCATGTCTCATAGTCCATAATCACACGGCCACATGAAATTGGAGAAGAGGCTGGGAAGTGCAGTATTTTAGCCGAATGCATTAGCACCTGAATTAAAGTCGGCCTTCAAATTCTAAGGAAGATGGGGAGCAAGACTATGGAATGGTGTCATTTAACATAGACTGTCTATAGAGGACATGTTAACTGGTATTCACACTGGTGTTTTAATAATAAGCGTATCGTTTGTTTATAAAAACCAACATTGACTACACTTTGTGGCTGTCTTTGGCCATCATTAATCATGAACTGAGAAGCTTTTAAAGAGGAGGCAGGCATTGCCTAGCATTTCTGTAACAACCCACTTAGTCATTTCCACCTTAATTTCAAGCACAAGATACCAAAATGTAAACAAATCTATGAGGAATAGGCCAAGCTGATTAATTAATTTATGTAAACAAACTTTTAGATAAGATAATGCCAAGTTAGAATATTAGTGTGGTTTAAGAATTAGTTAAATGTATATTAAATACATGAAATATTTTCTTACAAAGCCTCTTTCTACATTGTAGACCTAAAATTATTACATAGCATTTAAGGCAAGGGCTGGCAAAAACAGGATGCTGGTCAAATTTGGCTTGCCATGTTTTTGTGTAAATAAAGTTTTATTGAAACAAGACACTCTCACATGTTTATATACCACCAGTGGCTACTTTCAAACTGTACTGGCAGAATCGAGTAGCTATGTGGCCCACAAAGCCTAAAATATTTACTGTCTGCATTCATGTAGAAAAAGCTTGCTGATTCTTGAAATAAGGTACAACAAAATACATACAAGACATATTGAGTTTCCTTCACAATTAGAAGTAAGAGTGCATAGAACTCTCCTGAAAAATTGCTTTTATAGTTATATTATTTAATTGTATAGTAGATTAATCAGTTTTTATCTCAAGTCTGACTCATTCCTAGAGAATGGCAAATTTCTTCCTCTTATAAATGAAACATTTACGTCAGTGGTTCTCAAGTGGGGGCAATTTTGCCTGTCAAGGGACATCTGGCAGTATCTGGAGACATTTTTAGTTGTCACAACTGGAGCAGGTGGCGGCAGCGGAGAGGCAGCTGCCACTGACATCTAGTGGGTAGAGGTCGGGGTGCTGCTACGCATCCTATAATGCACAGGACAGCTGCCTGTCACAAAGAACTGTCTCACCCAAAACGTCAGCACTGCTAAGCTTGAGAAAACCTGTGGCAAGTGAGAACCCCCTCAGGACTGAACAGGAGGTAGCCAATAACCAATCACTTTCCTCAAAAGGGAAATGTCTTACGGTAGTCTATCTTGGTGGTAGAAGCTTTGTCATATCTCCTCATCGTTTTTTCTATAAACAAAAATAACATTTTTATCTGTACTTACTTAGTAGCTTGAAGTTTCCCATTAATCACTTAAAGTGGACTGACACAATGTTTCACGTACATGTGTCATGCTCAGTGCTAGCTCCTGAGTTCTGTTCTGAACGAGAAACGGATTTCATGGCCAAAAGCACAGGAGAAGGACGCTTATAATGTCACCATCTTTGAAGTTCATGGTGTACAAGGATAGTAATGCTTCTAAGAAGTCTAGTGGTAAAGAAACCTGTAAACTCTGGACAAGTTGATCCATCCTACTGAGGCAGCTGATTATAGACAGAGTTCTAGGGAAAATGCAGTAGGTCAGGGAAGCAAAGATCGTGCCAGAATTTTCTAAATAGGGTTCCCTAAATGACTCATTGAAATGTGGTCATCAGTGGGAAAAGTATTTAGGAATCCTAAATAAATAAGTTTGGAGATTATTAGGTTAGATAGAATTTAAAGAGTTTATTTATAGCAAGGGTTTTAAACCACTTTTTGTGTGACAGACTCTTTTGACAGTCGTACATCCTTTCTCAGAATAATGCTATTAAATACATTAAAAAATAAAGTATAGGATTTCCAGGGGAAAGAAACTATAAAAATAAATTTATGGAATATTAATGCAAGTATTTATTTATTAATACCTTAAATAATAAGATCTACCGTGTTTCCCTGAAAATAAGACCTACCCCAAAAATAAGCCCCAGTTATGATCATCAGCCAGATGAGCGCATTTAGTACGTTATGACAATGTTCCAGAAGAAGATGACATGACTGTATTTGAATAAATGTAGATTGTTGCACATGAAAAAATAAGACTCCCCCTGAAAATATGCCCTGATGCATCTTTTGGAGCAAAAATTAATACAAGACCCGGTCTTATTTTCGGGGAAACACGGTAGTAGTGGTCTAATGACTACAATAATTTTAATATAGTAATGATTATAAACAATATTTCATGATATGAAAATATCTGTGATTTTTATTGGGGGCATATTGTCAGGTACTGCTAATATAACTGGAGCTTGCTTTCCTTCAAAATGAAAGAAATAATTTTAGTGAGGGGTTAGTAAAAACTAAGATGGAAAACATCACAGAGCCTTTTAAATGTTATGTTGATTGTGAATTTCCAAGAGTGAGGTTGCGAAACTTATTTGAACTTGTTTGAATATGGAAACTATTAATTTATTTCAAAATTACAGTTCCACATGTCATGTGGGAAATTCTACTCTGAACCAGTGCTTTAAGCCTGGAAGCTTCTAATGTCATGATGCAGTGTTGCATTTATAATCATTGTTTTAAGCTAGCGTTTTCAAATCCAGTTCAGCTCCATGATAACAGCTGTTGTTTTCTTCACTGATCTATTTCACTCAGAAATGATTTTTTAAAAACTTATTTAGGCTTTGGACTTGTTCTTAGCAAGTAACTCCATTTAAATTCCCAGGATGAAAGGAAAAATGACTTGTCCCACACCTCTATACTTAGAGAATCAAGGCTGACTGCAACTTTGCCCTAACATGTGACTCTGTATCAAGTATAATCCCCTTCTAATTAAGTAACCTCATTCATCAAGAAAGATCTGTGGTGATAAGATAATTTTTTTCTTTTTCCTTTTTTGCCATAGGAACCATGACACAGCCATATGCCAGATGCTGAAATAGTTGCACAGATTTTAGTTAAAAACGAGATAAGTGAGGAAGAAAGTGTAAATTGTCAGCCCATAAATTATTGCTGCCCTTGGTCTAGAGTAATTACAGCAAAGCCCTAGCTAGCTGTCCCTCTGGTGAACTCAGGCTTATCAGCACATACATGTACAGCTCCTCTCCCTGGACACATGACCTCCTCTAAATGATCAAATGTTTTGATGTGAAAAATAAAGGCCAGAAGAGGTAGAAAAAAGAAAAACAAAAAAGATTATTAACATTAATTAGATTAATTTTTACATTTATTATTTTTAAAAGGTCTAGCAAATATGACCTTTCATTTTTTTTTGGTTTCTCTACGTGGTGCTTGCCATTTTAATGACAATGAATAGACATGACAGAAAACAGGCAGGTTGCTAAATTTTATACAGTGAAAATAAAATACATGAAAGACTCGTGTAAATCAGTTTTTGAGCTATAAATGCAAATGATTGTTTCTTTCATTTATGTATGTATGTATGTATGTATGTATTTATTTTACGTCTTTATACTCTCAAAAATCTCATGAGGTAGGAGTTCTTCTATTATTCCCATTTAATATGTTAGTATTGTCAGTAGGATAAGTGCCCTTTTTAAGCTGCCCCTGCTAGGAAACAGTGGTACCACAATTTGAAGGAAAAGTCTCTCTTGTAAAATGCTCCTGAAATAATGTTAAGTGCAACAATATGCAATTGTTCTGATTTTTTTAATATTAAGCAAATGTACATACACACCTAAACAACAATAACAACAAAAAACTGAACAGAAACAGTGCTTATTCTAGGTGGAAGGGATTATGGGTGATCTTTCTAATATTTAATACAATTTTATGTATTATCTAAATTTTCTACAATATGTAACTGGTTTTATAGACAGGAAAAGGAAATATTATAAAACAAAGATGACTGTTTATCTTCGAGAATTGTAAGAATTAGAAAGTTGATGAATGCAAAGGTTCACCATTGATTTTAATTGATACCATAAAGTTTAAAATGTTTTCACTAATGTGGAGGAGAAAAAAAAGAACACTGACCACTTTCTCAAACAGCACCATTTAAAAAAATGTGATAAGACGGTAGATGTGGTGATAACACTGAGAAAAGAGCACACGGATGAACTGAGAAGCTTCTTGAACTCCCTTCTCCTTCTCCTGCCAACACAGAATAGAGAGCTTTTATATAGAATTTCAAATGCTGTCCTTTACCCCTTTGTTAACTCGTTCTGAACATGAAGGCAAGCACTCTTGGAAAGATCATTTAAAACACTAACTGCCCTCTCATTATAGCCTCCTCACACCTTGCCAGCTGCGCGGTAAATCACCAATCATTTTTTGTTGTTATTGTTGAAGGATATCTTTCAATATAATCACTGATTTAAGAGTTGATGTCTTTTTAAAAGTCAGGCTACCATGGTAGCATTTGGGATGAGCCCTCTTTTGTGTGTCTGCTTCATTCCTTTGTTGAAGTTCCACATTTTCTGTGTGTGGGATTGAGGAATCATGGAAAATTGCCACTTGTGTGATAAATTACTGTTTTCACCCATCAAACATCGAAAATGCTCCATATGAGTCTTGCATACCATTATGTTGTCCCATCTAGGACCCTTTGAAAGTCAGCAGGGTGCATCTGGCTGAAATTCAGTCAGGCGATTCAATTTATTCAAGCTTGGTGAACTTGAGAGCTTTCAAAAGGAGGGTAGCTGAAGGGATGAGATTATAGTCCTGACAGGGCTCTGGAAAGGTGTCTGACATCTAACTGCTCATAGTGAGGCATGATACCTGTTCCCATTGATTTGCAACAAAGTCTTTCTCAATAAGTATTTCCACTTAACATTTCCTCTCAGGGAACCTGTGCAGTTGAAGATATTTACGAGTTGCTTTCAGCTTAAAAATAAATCACCTCTAATTCCTCTAAGCGAAATCAATCAAAAACCTGTAAAAAATGGACTGGTTGTTTGATCGATTCTGGCAGAAAAGTAAACAGCACTTCAGCTTTTCTCCGCCATTAAGGCCTAAATGGCCTAGAAAGTAAATCAATATTTCTAGTCAGCCTTCTGGCTATTGTTTAGCCAGTAGATATGGATTTGCTCT
This sequence comes from Rhinolophus sinicus, assembly GCF_036562045.2. Classification (NCBI taxonomy): domain Eukaryota; kingdom Metazoa; phylum Chordata; class Mammalia; order Chiroptera; family Rhinolophidae; genus Rhinolophus; species Rhinolophus sinicus. The sequence goes on from NC_133758.1 coordinate 93,276,067, forward strand.
GGCTTACTGCACTCCTTCGGGACTAACCTATAATCCTCTGAGAGGAATAATAAGTTCGTTATCTAGTTCAGCTCTCTGTTGTACATTTAAATGGACCACATCCATCAGTGGCCCTTGTTAAAGTTAAAGGATGAGGGCATCCCATTCAAGCCCCTTTATAGTGAAACCCTTCTAACACAGTGAGGGGGCCATTACAACTTAAAGTGGTACAGGTTGGCAAATGACCCAAAAACCATCAGTGGGGTCCAGGCAGTAATTTAAGTATGAGGAGGCATATAGTACTGCTGTTTCAAGATAATAAGTATTATTTACTCATTTCTGAGTAAATTGTGATGTATTCATAAAGCTATATGCTACAGAATCTTTCATTATTCCTATTAACCCTTCTCTAATATTTCTATTTCAATACTGGTGTGATTCCAAACAGTAAAAGCTAGTCAGATCTCCTGTGTCTTCTGCTGCTGCAAACCAAAATGCCTCCTTGTGTCCAATTCAGCAAATGGAAATCTCTCGTACTCTCATTTATTTCACTTTAATAATTTGCTGTCATAACATGATCAGAAAGTTCTTGAGGATTTCAGAAAGAGAGAATCTTGGGAAAAGATAATTCCTTAAAATAGTGAATTTCTGCTTTGCCTTTTCAATATGAACTGAAATTCTCTTTTTAGGTGTCATACATGTTTCCTGGCTTAATATGAGGAAGTTATGATGAAGAAATAATTCATCTTTGAACTATTTTATATACTTAATTCTCATGTCACTTTATTGATTTCTTGATAAGAGCCACAAAGAGATGAATTATGATCATTTGAAACTTTCAAATGTAGATATTTGTAGTGCACAGTACATTGTTTCACCAAAACAACAACCACAACAACAAAAGGAAGAAATATTGTTAGACACTTATAGTGTAAATGAGAATTATGCAGAAATAGTTGAATTTATTTACAGAAGTGAGTTGATTTTCATCTTTGATTATACTTGAACATCCTTGTTAAAATAAACTTTTAGTAAATTGTTTGAAAATGTACGTAAGAGCAATAACTCCTAGTACATTTGTAATATGAATTCATATATTTCCCAAATGAATATGTTACAAATAGCCTGACAGGACAACAAACAGTGCCTGACAATTTATTGTTGTCAAGAAACTATTATCCTAAACTTTTGATACTGCCTGATTATTTTTGCCTCTGTTTTCTTGTTATGTAATAATCTATATAAATCCTTAATTTTGCATCTTGGCCTAAAAAAACCTAAATATTTACTATTTGGCCTTTACAGAAAGTTTGCCCCACCTACTCCCCCTTTCCAGGATTTTGCATTAATTTCTAAAGATCATAAAAGATCTACATTGCTAATTTAGCTGATACAACATCTTTGAGCCTTTATCTTTTCTTCCTTCCCCTCACCATTTATTTAACTATCTTAATGGTCCACCAGTTGCTTATGGGGCAGCCAAGGATAATGTTTTTACAGTTTCTAATGACATACTTGTTTTTGAATTAGGACAAAAAACTCTGTGTCTACTGTTTGGTTTTAGAAAAACTGTAAGCAAACTCTCTGAACTGATTTTTAATATGAAGATTGTGAACACCACCTTAGAGCATATGACTAAGAACAATGAGTCTGATGACACAGGCAAATAGAGAGAAGAGACTGTAGACACAGCTGTATGATGAATAATAAAAAGACTACTTGAAAGTTCAGTTCATTTCTTTTTATCTTAAATAGCAAAAAAATTGACTTTTTTTATTTTATTTAACTCATAGTAGTATCTAGAAATCAGTGATGGCAAAAAAGATCAATTAGGTCATTTAGTTCCTTTCCAAGGTTCCAATTTTCTCATTCAGAATAATAACTTTGGCCTGTCTAAATTTAAGTGACTGAAGAGATGGGTTTCTACAACTTAACTTGGGATATATTTCTAAATCAAATTCATCTGTACCAAAGCATCATTAAAGGCTTTGCTATTAGAATTATACTAAATTGTTCTCTGCTTTAATTGCATCTCATTTGTCCTTTATTCCCCTTGGCTAGCCAAAGCAAATTTTTTTTTTCTTTGACTAGATTTATATCATAGATCAGCTAGTCCACATATATTATTGACAAAGAATATATCATTAATGGTTTCTGTTTATTGGTTGTACTGTTGCTTAAATATTTGTTTTCCTTTGCTCAAACGACTTGTAGAAAGAAGACTCCTCTGTAATAAATATTACCATATTTTAAAAACAATTTCTGAGATTCTGCAAGGAATCCAGTGGCTTATGTACAACCCATTCTAGCTTCATTTATCAACATGTTGAACAATGAACACCCATATAACTTGCTATAATATGTGCACTTTCTTCCTGTGTTGTCCATTTCCCCATCAATGCTCACATTTTGATTTTCTGAAACCTCAATCACATTAAGCTCTTCTTTTTCTGCAATAAAGCATGGCTCCCATGCCCCTCATTGATTAAGTCTAACTCGAGAAATTCTGAGGATGCTAGGTTCAACAGCATATCATTCTCTTCTTCCTGCCCATTTGATGGATATCCTATAACACAATCTTGAATCCCAAAATGAGCTGATTAAAGAAGTATTAAGAAAAATCCATATATATGACTAAGTCAATCCATCAGTGTTTTGCTCAGTAGGGTCAACTTTTTCTGTATGTAGAAAATACCACTGCAAGGAGATAGTAATGAACTATGATCTCTGAGAGTATTGCAACAGGAACTAGCGAGAAGAAAACATTTGCTATTAGAGCAAATAGACTCCTAATCAACATATTATCGATCCTTCATTTTGTCAAGGTCATTTTGTTCTTTAAAAAATGATCCTACAGTAAGGCTTTAATAGGAAAAGTGGACTAATTTGATTTAAAGAGTAAATGCTATTAATTATGAAAGACAGTCAATAAAAAGCTTGTTCTTCCAAACATAAAGGCAAATTTTACAGTGCCTTTTGATTTATGGTAATGAATACGATGATAAAATATTTTCACTAGTATCTCTTACTCACTCTCATCCCATCTTTTGCTCTTTTTCTTGTTCACACATTAGAAAAAATCCTTAACATAATCTTTGTAATTCAAAGCAAGTTACGGTACAAAATATTTCTTTATGATTTTTTTCTACACTTTTAATTTTCAGTAGATAAATAATATCTCAACATTATGCCTAGAATAAATGTAAGAAAACAAGAAAAAAAATCCCATTGTATACTTACAGATCTAGGTAAAATTTTAAAATAGCTTATTAGAAATTATTTATAGTCAAACAATATATAGTGATGATTTAAAAAAATGATTTTAGCATTCTGAAATCGGATAAGTAAAAACATTTTAGAGAATCACCATGTCCAAATAATATTCTACCACATGTACAAATATATACCTTACTATCTGTATAAATATGCACACATACCAAACATACATTATTTTAGATTCTGGGATCTATTAAGGTCATTTTTATGTTAAATTAATTTATAATTTATATTAATTTATCTGAAATACACAAAGACATACATTATTTAACTTATAATAAAATAAGCTCAGTGAATTTAAGATAAGTAAAATCCTTGAATACATATGCATAACCTATGAATTCTTACTTTGTCCAAGGAAAGGGTAATTATTTTTCTTCTAAATAATGACTTCATCATAAGCAATGCAGGCTACTCTATATCCCACTTCAATAACATAAAATTTCTTGGTTATAAAATATGCATTTGAAGAACTACCTTCAATATAAGTTTTCCCATTGTGAGCCATCAATATGTGAATTGAAGTTTGCTTTCCTGGACTATAATTATGTGACTATGTCACTGGAGAATGACAGAGCAGGTTAACCTCACATGTCTGTAAGGATGCTGTTTTCTTGTTCTTTTTATGGAAGAGTAAGTTTATTGGTGAGGAAATAATATATTTTCAATATAATAACTAGATGTAAATAAATGCAAAGTCCCAAAGTCTAGTTTGCTGACAAACTGTTACCAGACGAATATTATTTGTTTAGTAACAAAATATTATTCCCAAATATTCTAAATTTTACTGAAGATTTATTTATTTTGAAGAGCAATTAATGGCAAGGTGAAAATACATGAGTATATCTTGTAGGAAACAAGGGATATAGAAGTTTCGCTCTGCACGGTGATTAAGTGATCAGAACCTTACACAGAACAGACATTTGAGGCCATTTACCTAAATTATGAAATGATTATTTTTTCGAGAAAAAGAAAGCATGTTAACTTATCATAGGAATTCCATTAATTACGGATTTGTGGGCATTCTTAGTTAAACCTGATGTATTGGGATTTAATGCTAAGATATCCAAGCTCAACCCAAAGCAGGAAGAACCCCAGCTCCCCGTGACCATGGACCAAAAGGTCGTTATGAACTTTTGTTTTTTGATGAAGCTTCTTCAAATAGCATTATAACATCAACAGCCTGGATGACACGTAGATCAAAGAAGATAACATATTTAAACAGAATCAGTATTTTATTTTAAAAATGCTCTAAGCACTGTGTTTTAAATTACTTCTGGTTGCATTTCATACTAGGGTGAGAGCATGCTTCAGTCCACACCCAGTTCTCCCACAGGTGAAGCTGCCATGCTATGCAAATATCTATAAAGTGGAGATAAAGTGGAATAAAATTCTAAAAGCCAGAATGAAAATGTACAGGTTTTTACCGAATGAAAGAGGCAGAATATGTTGCTCTAGTCTTTACTTCTGACTGATTGAGAGGAGGGAGAATTCCCACATCTCTACTGGGCTGAAAAGTTATCTACCAGTTAATGTATATCTTTTATTACAAAAATTACATTAAATAGAAATACCGAAGGGATAAAATATTCCGGACAAGGAACTCTTCAAGTTTTCTGAGATAGTTTTTTTCTAATTATTTACATAAACTGGGGTTGGAAATTTCCATAAGAGTTATGTTTTCTTGCAATCTTTACATAGATAGACATGACGTGATTTAACTCGCTTGACGAGAGAAGATTGCACTATTATTAGCATTAATAGTCATGCTGTACTATACAAACAGGTGACATTACAAATGTCATTTTTATTGGTACAGAACTGAACAGTGGACAAGAATGGTCAGGGCACTGAGCTGTGGATGTTTGCTGCCCTCAGATTGTTTTAATCATAGTGTTTGGCTTACTTTTAACATGCAGACTCTTTGTGGGTATACAAGTATCAATACGCATATTTACACCTTTTCCCCTTTCCATTATCTAGTCCTTAGAAATATTCCAGGAGTGTGTCTTCAGGTTCTATTGTGGGTAGTTGGCTCTTTACTTCTTTTCTCCTTTTAAAGTAGTGACAATCACCTCTATTTCCATGTTCCACAAGTTGTGGAGTCCAGAACCACTGTGTCCTTCAACCAACAAAATTGTTTTTCCTATTATTCCTCCTCATTATTCACTGCCTTTCGCATTACAGTCTCATTCACCACTTCTGTCACTGCTGTTGACTTTCATCATTACTGCCATGGTCCAATGGACCCTTCTCTGCTGTGTGTTCTCTCTTTTCATTACACATTTTCACTTTTGTTTGGCTATGTTTAATGTGGCTTCTCTTGTGCTTCTTAGCTTTTATGTGAAAAAAGTGCCTTGTTCTTATCAGCTAATCAGAGTATTTATTAGGCTGCTTTCTTGTATCAAATGTAATCTTTGGGTCTTCCAGTTCTTTTAGATAAATTAATTATTCCTGGCTCCCCCCAAATAAGACTTTGTTTTCTAGGAATTAATTGTGAGTCTTTTTTTGTGTTTATTTTCTTTTAAGATGAATGAGAGTGCAAGAAGCTTGATTTCAGATACCCAAAATTTTACTGCAATCTCCGAACACTTAGCATTGATATAAACATTGGATTCACTTCAAAGAATGTTTTACGCATTGGAGAAAATGTGACATAGGCACCACAAATGCTCACCTACTGCAACTACCTAAATGTCTACTTTGATCTCATTCTCTTGAATGATTTTGATCAATGATAATGACCAGTTGAAAAGATTAAAGATGGGAAAAATGAAGAAATGCCAAGTTTTATAGTACCCATTGTGAAACATTATGCTAGACCACATTTACCAACAGATAAGTGTCTCCTATGTTTTCTATGAACTGAACCATTTTAAATGTCCTTGTGAATACAAAATGAGTAATTAGGAACACAGAAAGACACCTTATCATAGGCATCAGTATGATTGGTGTATGGTACTGAAGGCATAACTCATTCAAACAGCGGAGCAGCTGACAATCAATGTTTTGAGCACAGATTCACATTATGATTTTGACAAACACACTATCATTTTGAAAATAAATAATGATGCAAAGCAACACGTACTTTTATAACAAGGAAAACTAGCAGGTGTGAGGGCAAAATCTTGAACCCCGTTTTTATTATTATTTCGTTCTTCTCAAATGAGCAAATCATCTACACAAGTAAAGAATTTAGTAGCAATTTATCTCTGATGAACTGAAATGAGGCTGTCACCAGAACAGTGGCTAGAAACACACCATGGGAATAGAATCAGAGTGAACGTCGTTGACATTTATTATCTGGAGTCACCTATGAAGTAATGTGATCTCAGATTCTAACTCATAGTCTATGACTGAAAAAATTGCAGGAAAAAAATGAAGCCAAATATTGGTCTGCAGAAGAGCATGATGTTCAAAGTCCTTAAGGTTTTCAAGTTGGTTGTCAGTGGTGGGCCTGGTCTGATGCTAGGGAAGAAGTTCTAGGGGCGACTTGAGTTCATCTTCAGCAAGTCATCTTGAGATGGACATGCCTATACATTCTGCACGTATGGGGCGCCTACTCCCATTAACACCTGATGGACATGAGGATAGGTATGGTGAAATTAGTAAGAAATTTGCAATCAAGTCATAGGAGTCTATAAGTTTGCTCTGTGACTTATAAAACATACAAATCTGAATAAATCTTTGAACTTTTCTAAGCCTCATTTTCTCACTGGCAAAAAGGGAGTGCCACTATTATTATTACCATCTTTACTTGCTCTAAAACAAAAGGGGCCTCAAGCTTTTGAGACTATAGAGGCTATATTTGAAAGCACTTTAGTAAAAAAAGCATATATTATTAATAGTGTCTATTCCCTTATAAATAAATAAGAATAATTAAATATCCACAACATTTGTGGATATGGATCTAATTATGGAATGAAACACAAGAATTTACCATTTGTACCTGAGTGTTCAGTTCCTCAATTGTTATCTATAGCTCTATTTCGTGTCAGAAACCTACATAATGGAATAAGTATTTAATTTATCTGATATTAAATTCAAAATAATTATATTTTATTATCAATTCAAGATTACTCTTAGTACCTTCAATTCTGCAAATAGATATTTCCAAAATAGAAACAAAGATGAGACTTAGAATCCACACTGAAACACATTAGGACTTTTAAACTAATTCTATAACCAAGCACGAGGTTTGAGAAAAAAAGAGTATTGATTATCATGTACAATGATTGTCCTATATATTTACTTTCATGAAAAAGTGAGGTTTGATTTTGGCCCAAGAAAAAGGGAAAATTTAGAGTCGATCGTGCTTTAATTGAGTCAGACTGTGGGAAGACATCCAAGTTATGTGTTTCTAGAATGGCAAAGAAAATCTACTTCAACAGGGTGTTCTTTGAAAAGGCATTTCTCTTGAAGTTCTCAAAAAGAAACAGAACAGGGAACAGACTATTCTGAAACCTTTGAATCTGATAAAATGAATTTTTTGAAATCATCCTCATAGACTGCCAGATTTTTCCCCCTTTGGTAGGAGAGCTACATCAAGACAATACTAACAAAAAAATTTAGATTATTATGAAAACCACCATGAATTTTGGCAAGAATAATAGAATTTATTTTCAAAGTGTTTTAAGGGAAGTTCTACACAAGTATTTAACAGGCTATCAAAAAGAAAGAAAAAACATTTGTACACTGAAATGTGTGTAAAAATAGTTTTCTAAGAATCCATTTTGAAGTATTTTATAAATCTCTTCAATTAAATTGTGAGTCTAAGATGAAAACACCCTTTTTGGTTTCCCTTAGAGTCAGGACCATGATTTGACTTCGTTCCGATTCTCAGTAATGCAAAACATAATGCATATTCAGTAAATAGAATAACCCAGACATTGCCTTGCATTATGTTTAATAATTTGTAACTCTTAGAGAAGTTAAGCAGTGATACCTTACAGAAATCACCCAACTAATCCAATCAAAATTAGAATATTTCAGGCCTCTTCTGCTGTTTCTGCACTGGCCAAGTACAAGCATATACTCTGGCATTTGGACAAATACTGGTGCCTGTACAGAAAGCACCATATTCTCCAGAGATCTGGCAAGTAACAGACTTCATCTTGCCAGTGTAGAAATAGCATTAGAGCAAGACTAATTGCTGGAAAGCCTGTTCAGAAAGATTTGTCATTCAGGATGGTAAAAATAATCTCACTTTTCAGAGTACATTCAAACTTTGTATTTCTTAATTTCCAGTATTTAATAGAGATCAAAACATTTCCACTTCCACAAGTGAATGCATTTTATGTAATACAGCTATTTCCTTTGATTTGAGTTCAAGCAGGGAAGATAAAACGAAAAAAAAAAATCTGTCTAGACGTACCATGTTTGTCCCTTGTGTAAAATGAAATTTATTATGCCTGAAATGTGGCTTAAAGAAGTATTCATGTGTTCCATAAATATCTCATTGAAAAGTAGCAATGCCAAGAGGAAGAGTCCTCTTAGATATGCACTTGACAATACAGTAAAGAAGACGCAGGTTAGATTGCCATGATGAGTCTAGAGATTTATAGTGAAGGGAAAGAGTTTTAGAGAACCTACGTGCCAAGCTATCTTTGACTACTTCCTAGCTCAGTTTGCTACCCTGTACTAGATGTGACGTCTTTTTAATGCACAAACATTACCGCCAAATATGCCTGCTTATAGCAGGAGCAGCCAGTACCTCTCATGTCCTTGATAACTTGATTCTGCCAGTGTCAATGTCGCTAATAAAATCTATTGCCTCTGATTATTTTAACTTTTGGTTCAAGCCTCTGATTTATAAAAGAATGTTCTCCCCTAGAGTTGCAATCATATCCAAAATGTCTTCCATTGTGCAGGGCTAAACTGCCATAGTCTTATCCAAACAAAGTCCAGATTAAGCCAATTTCTTTACTGTCAAGTATTAATGGTATTGTGAACAGAGTTGTTGGATTTCTATCATCTACTTTCCTTATCTACCATCCCATGAGCCCAAAAAAGCATATCTGTCATTTTCAACACAAGAAAGCCGACATAACCACAGTAAATAAAAGAGAAACATGTTATGATGTTAAGCCATGTGCACTGCTTGGCATTCATTCAGTTCACTGTAGCTGAAAAAATAACTGTGAGACTCCATATCCCATTAACACAGTGTTAATTATTGTCATTGTCTCATCAGTGGTTTGTTTATGACAGCTCTGGGTGACAGGAATAGTGGGATGTTCTGTCAAGGCCATCACCTGATGAGATTTTTATTGGCAAAAGGTCTTTCTTTCTCCTTTACTCAACTTTGTTAGGGGAATCAGTGCTTCATTAACTCCAAACATAATCACTTTCATGAGGCTAGTTTTTAAATAATTGGTATAACAGTCCCTTTATAGCATTATTGTTAACCAATTCACTCTCTAAAAATGAGAGAGATGCTTCAATCTTTGTTAGCTCAAATGAATTCCACTCAATGGCAGTGAAAGAGAAATAATGCCTTACTCAGGGATGCTTTGCAAACATTGATAAAATTTTTAATCCCCTTATGTATGACACCTGTGAATAAGAGTGATTCCATTGGGAGGATATCTATGTCAAGGAAAAGAAACAACAGAATAATGACACACACACACGCACACATCCTAGTCAACTAATATGAACCATTGCCCTTTTTTCTTTTAAGGTATGGGGAAAAGACTTTTAAATCTCCTTTAATGGGAGGGGGTACTTCAGATTTTTTGGTAGGGACTGAAAATTATTGTTCTGTCTTTAATTCTCTCTTTTTCTCTCTACATATAGGTATAGATTACATGAGAGAAGTAGATCTATTTAATTTCTTGTATGATTTTAATGTTTATTTTTCAAAAGAGAAAAAAAAAGGAAGACAGTATCATCTTTACCGGTAAAATTGTCAGAGTTTACCTATTTCTGTACGTGAAAATATTTCAAGTTAAAGTTGCCTATAATTTCACATTTATAGAATAACTAATTTAATGATAAAGATGACACTCCTACCCAAATCAAGTAATGGCTAATTTGAACTCCAAGAATATATTTTCTTTCTAAATTATTTTCTTTCTTATTTATTGATAATAAAATTCTTTATGACATCGAATGTGGATGTCAATCTACAATTTAATAATTGTATGTTTTTAATCATTCTGTCTCCTCATTTGTCATTGGAGTGAAATTTGATGCCCTGCTTAACTTGCAATACTGTTGTTAGAATATGAAATTTCTGACTATGATACTATATAAAAACAGATACCAAAATGTGAGGGTTTATCATCCATAGCACAGACCTGGGTTATAAGTAAGTACAGTAAGTGTGATGGTTAATTATATGTGTCAATTTGGCTGGTCTGTGATGCCCAGCTGTAGGTCAAACACCAGCCTACATGCTGCTGTGATGGTATTTTTTAGGTGGGATTAACACTTAAACACTTAAATTGGTAGACTTTGAAAAAGCAGATAACCCTCCCTGCATTAATGGATGGGCTTCATCCAATCAGTTGAAGGCCTTAAGAAAAGAGACAGAGGTCCCTGCAGAGGAAGGAATTCTTTTCTCCAGATTGTAACATAGAAATTCTGCCGAGTGCCTGGCCTTTGGACTTCTAACTGCCACACCAGCTGTAGCCAAAATTTCCAGCCTGCCAGCTTGTCCTATGGATTTCAGTTGTGCCAGCCCTCAAAATCCAATTGCATGAGCCAATTCCTTAAAATAAATTTATATCTCTCCATACAAAATATACATATACACATATGTAACAGATATATGTTTTATGTATATATATATAAACATATATGTGTGTGGTGTGTGTGTGTGTGTGTGTATCCACTCTATCAGTTATGCTTCTCTGCAGAATCCTGACTAATACAGTAAGCGTTTTTTAGGAAGAAATTATATACATTTACATATCCTTCTATAAATTGAATTCAAATCTCTTCCTTAATAACAGAATGCCTGACATTCTGGAGGTCTCTCATTGTGTCATAATTATTTTCTGCTCCTAGAGAGCATTAAGTTTCTGCCAATTGATACCACCTCCTCCTTCCTCTAGCCTTATGCAAGCATGAAAGTAATTAATTCTCATGCTTGCTTGAGTTTGGTTTGGCTTTGGCACAGCATGCTTTCCCTAGCAAACCATAATTGATTCTGAATAATTGATCAGTGACGAACATTCAATTTTCTTTATCTTCTCTTCCTCTCATTCTCCTATGATATATGTTTTCATTGGGGAACCATTTTCCACTTCAGAAAAAAAGCCTCAAATGCAAGGCCTTTTAGTGATCAAATCAATTTATGCTGCTTTCAGCCAATTCACATCAACTCCAATGCGACTCCTCTTGGAGAACTCTTAGGGATGCTAATTAGTGTCCCATTGTATCCATTAGTTTTCAATAAGGAAGTAAACTTCTCATGTAAAGACCTGGAAACTATTTACATATGACTGCTTTGCTATCTATCTAACCACCATGTGGACTTGCTCTTTTCAAAGATCGTTTGATAAGGATTGTTAATGAAACCACTAAACCCTATATGAATCATGGAATGTGGCAGAATAAAGACACTTAAAATCATGACCTGTGATACTCATTTAAGCTTTTTTAATTTGCCTAATGATTATGTTCTTTACTTTTCTCTTATGTAAAAGATTGCATTATAATAGCACCCCACCTTATCTAATTATTACAATTCCTTAGCTACTAGAATGAAACTTCCTTCTTAGATACAAGTAGAATAATCCTTTTAGAAAGGTAGTTTGCAGAAAGTCCATACATTTTATCATATCAGAGAGAAGTGGGTGGGTTTTGGCCAAAGGCACACTTAGAGTAATACTCCTGTGCAAGTTGATTTAGAAAGTTGCATATTTAGTTTCCCCTTATAGTCAAGCACAGATATTAAATCACAGGTATGAGTTAAGAGACGCATCACACATACTCGCATATGTCTCCATTTAACCTACCGTTTCCTACAGATGCAATAATCTTCCTTTCTCCTCAAACTTCTGAAACAAGAACGTTATCATTAACTTCTCTCTATTGAATGCTATATGTTATGTTGTCCACACCTTTCCAATCTTCTGAAACCAAATGTTTAAAAAGGCAAACCTACAAATGGACTTTTTTCATTGTTCTTTCTCCCTAAGAGCATATTCAATTCAGTCCTGGTGTGTGATATTAACATTTACAGGCGAGTCACAATGAGCCCAGTGACGGAAATAGAGCTGCTGTCTCATTTTGTAACAAAATTTCCCAGTGCAGTGGTCTCTATTCACTTTTTCGATTACCTCATCCTGTATTCTCTCTCAGCCCAATCCCTTCAGTCTTCTCCAATACACCAAAAGTGCTCTTTTCTGTTCTGCTCTTATGTTACTCTGCCTTCACCAGAATTTATTTTTCTTGAATCGCTTTCCTGCTCATGTCTGTGGATCTCTACTTCCCTGCTTTTCTCTTACTTTGCTGGCTGCTCCCTCTCAGTCTCCCTTGTTCATTGCCCCTTCTTACCTCAGCCATTAAATCTTGCTGTGACCCAAGCTTCAACCCAGTGCCCTGGGCCACATTCTCTCCCTGTATAGTCTCATATAGCTCTGAAGCTGAAATCATCACATAGAACTTGATCATTATTAAATTCATATCTAAATCTCCAAACTCCAACAGGTTACTTGACATCACCATTTATATCTCTTATCTAATGTATCAAAGCCAAATTCTTGACTTCCACATTCTAAAAACTCCATTTCTAGTTTCTCAAAACTAGTAACCCTATTCATTATTGCACACCTGAGTAGCTAAGGCATTATATACGCAAGAAAATAAAGAATTCTTACATGGCTTTGTCAATATCTTTTATTTCAGATGGATGATATTTAAAAAAATAAATTCTGGTGAAGAGTATGAATTATAAAAACACAAAACCTGCTTCTTTAATACAGATTCTACCATTTTTAAGATCTTTTGAATAAGTTATTTAATCTTATGACTTCTGAAATAACTCATGACAAGCTACTTAATCTCTAAATGTCAAGGTCCTCACCTGTTAAATTGGTTAATAATAATAATTATGGCATTGGCTTATACTAAGAATTAAATAAAACAGGATTCCTGACGTTCACAATCAGATTTTATTCATTCATTTGTACTTTGACTCATCCAAGAAATGCATTATAAATCTAATATGTTCCATTCTAGGTTTTGAGGTTAGGGAGATAATCAAGACTGAGAAGGTTTCAGACATCATGGAGCTATAATCCAGTTGGAGAAGTCAACATGCAAGGAAAACAATAATCACGTAAACTACACAGACTGCGACACATAGAATGAAAGGATTCCATGTGACAGAGAATAATGGAAGCCAGGTATAGCTTTGCAAGGAGATGATACTGGGAAGGAGACCTAAAGGAAAAGGGGCTCTCTCTGCACAAAGTGAGAAAACACCATTTTACATCAGAAGCACGAGAAAAACAAAGAGACAATGGCAGGAAAGAGGTTTGTGTCTTAGGAACAGATGCGCCTCCAAACTAGGGCTGGTGGGGCAACACAAGATTAACAAGAGTAGGAAACCACTACTACCTGTAACCTGTAGGGACAAAAATGGAAGTGATATCACCAGAGAGCAGGGGAAGGGTCACCCAGCATAAGATAGAATCTTAGGTTGATGGAGACAAGGGAAGTTGAAGCCAATGAGGAGATATAGATACTGCTACATGTGTGGACCAGAAAGAGGGAAGGAGAAAAACCTTTAAAATTCCTGTTCACTCTTTCCTCCATTATCCCATTATCAATGAAAGACTCCATTATCAATGACTTTCAATGCTAAACCAAAGCAGATGGCAGATGACATAATAGGCTGCCAAATGCAACCTAAGAATCCAGTCCCCTGTCTACCAATAGAAAAAACAAAGGATAAGGAATTGATCTCAGAGAAAGTTAGCTCACAACTAACAGAAGATCCTTCGGGTCATTGGGGTTACCATCTTTAATATTGTGGGCAACAAACCCCACTGAAGGGGAAAAGGGGATGAATTCAGAAACGTTATGTTTTTAGGGACATAAAGAAAAAAATACCTCCTTGCCCTGATACAAACACATGAAAAACTTAGACAAAAAACTTGGATCGATGAGTTGGTATACTCGTCAAGACCACCCTTACAGGCCATGTCTGGTTGACCTTCAGAAAGATGGCTGTGTAGGGGAAACCAGAAAGAGATTGTGATGGTGACCCTTATTTCTCTAGACAACAAAATCTCTTAAGATAAAGAGGACTGGCCCAATTTGGGACTATCTAAACCCAGGGATCTTGGAAAATACACAGAGTGAGAAACCTCTAGGAGATCCTAAATTTTTTATTATTATACTAAGTGGCATTTTGAACAATTAATGTGTATGATATGAGATATGACCATATTTGTACCTAATTTTGTGGAGTTATTCAAGTTATATACAATTTTCCCAATTGGTATTAGTAATCTGAATTAAGGCATGAAGATGATAAATTGTGTGCTTGATCTATGTTTGGGGTTTCTGGGGAAGATATAGCAAATGAAAGAGAAACAGATTGGTTGAATATATAATAAAGTGAGTAACCATGGGTTTTGTGTTAAGCAGAAAATTTAGTTCAAGACACTAATAGTTATGGGAGAAAGTGCAGGGGACAAGTGCATGAGGTCAAAGAATAGTTTAGTACTGAAGGAAAGAGTTAAAAGGATATAAAATTTCAGAGAGTGAGGGAAATGATTCTAGTTTATGACTATGATAGGGGATAGATGAACAGAATGGAAATGATAATTCTTCTAGTTCTTAAGTTCCAGGAGCTATGAATACAATCTTAGGTAGCTAAAAAGTTGCCCCAATAGATTTAGAATTTATCTTCAATTCATTCATTAAATATATTAAGTGCTTATAATATCCACTAGCTTTGCTGATAAACAATCTCAAATATCTCACTGTTTTACAATAACAAACATTTTGTCTTATGCTTGCGTGTCTTTAATTTGGCTGTATTCAGTTGATCTGGGCTAGGCTTACCTGGACGACCCTTCTCCAAGTTATTGGTTTGGGTGCTGTGCTCTCATATGTGGGTCTCATCTATGTGTTCATTCTAGAGATCAGGTTGATGGAAAATAAGTTATGGGTGCATGGTCTTCTCATTTTGGGTGACAGAAGCACAAGAGGCAAGGCTAACCTCAACTCAATTCATACATGCTAACACTCCATTGGCCAAAATAAAAATAAATTGCATGACAAAATGAAATTAATGAGCTAGAGAAAAATCCCCCACCTTTTCTAATACATTGTATTACAAAATCACATGACAAAAATCTGTGGTTAAAGACATAGAGTGAAGGATTCAAAGGATGAGGCAATAAGAATGAAGACAAATGTTATAAATTAAGTGCCTCAATGGTCCTTTGAGACTATGGGGAAGTGAATGGGATGTCAGCAGATACTGGAAACAAGGAGACACAGAATAAGTAGAATTATGTATCAAACTTCACAGATTCCCCCATTTCCTAAGGAAACAGAAGAAGAACAGTCTAGATAGGACAGTAAGGCAGTATAAGAATAGAAGCTCCTATACCCTGGAGATGGGTGGGTGGGAGTGGGGAGCAGACGTGGAGAGCACAGTTAATTTTGTGTTAACTTTGTCCTCTTTATACTCTCAGCAGTGTATAAACGGTATATGATCAATAACATAAACTTATTGGAAAGTATGGGTATTGACACAGATGTTAGAGGCAAGACAATCACCAACTCTAAAGTAGTTTTATATTGAACGGAAATTCCAACAACTCTGGAAGACATCACTTTTCAATTCTTGGAATCCATATTGGTAACTATTAGTCATCAGGAGCTAACACTGCATGACACATACTGTATCTAAGAAGAAAGAAACTATTTTAGCAAATATAGGTATGAAGAAAAAACATGGTAGCTCTTGACAAAGTAGTTATCCCAGAGATTAGTTATCAGTTACGCAGTTGATGTTGCGGTCCCTGAAGGCATAACAGTCAGAGTAACAATTATTGGGAGTTTGTAGAGCTTGGTATTAAGCTGCAGGTGCCAGAACCATCCAGGGACCAGACTATTATCCTGGAAGTACTCAAGGTTTTTTGTTTGTTTGTTTTTTATCTTGGGTGGAGTAGGTACAGAAATAAAGAATTTTGTTTTAAATCAATAAGCAAACTATTATGTTTACTTCCTACTGTATGTCCAGTATGTTTTAGTTACAATGTGGAATATGAAGGATTACAGGACAAAGCATTCATTTTCACATGGTACATCAGAATGAAACTGACCACATTATTAATGTTACCAAGCTTTTGGGTGAACAGGAAATGTTTGAATAATTTATTATATTGAGGTGAGGGCAAAATACCTTTGGGAGGTACATCTAATTACCTTTCAAATTTATGGAACAATTACCATTTTATAATTCTATTCTTCTAGTTCACTGATTTTATTTTATTTTTTATTTTTTTAAATTTCATATTTTTCTTGTTCATTATAGAAATGATCATAGGAATTTCAACAAAGCACTGCAAAACCACAATTAACAAAACCCCTATTGAAACTCAAAATTCTTAGATACTCTTCCATCAATTTCTCTGAACTTTTTAATCACACCAAGCTTGCATATATATATATATATGCACTCTTTAAAAATAATCTTTCAGCAGAAGCTTTACCATATTTTAAAATTTATAATATAGCTGTATACTTTATATAAAGTCTGATTCTGAGTAAATTTCTATTCTTTTTGCTCCAAATTCATCTCATGTGTACATTCATTCTATTTCCAAAATCTTTTGCTATTCCTATCTTCAAGACATTTTTATTCAGCAAGACACATCTAAAATAGATTTCATCTACATTCACTTATATAACCAACCATATTTATAATTTATATTTCCAAGCACATTTCTTTCAAGAATTATTTAACCTTTATTCGTCATTAACATGTTTTCGAAAAGTCAAATCTCGAATATGTAAAAGCTTATGGCCTTGAATTATTTGGCTATATGAAATTTAAAATGACTACATCAAAGTAAACACACAAATGCACATACACACACCATAAACAAAATTAAAAGAAAATTGACAAAATGGCAAAATATTTGTAATATATGAAGTACACAGTTAATGTCCTTAATATGGAAAGAGCTCTGATGACTCAATTATATTAAAAAATATATACCAATAAAAACAATAAAATGATAAGTCTAGATAACTGACAGAAAAATACAAATGTATTGAAGCTTACTTGTATTCAAACATACAATAAATCAATTCCTATATCTTAAAGTGGCAAAGCATTTCTTCCCTAGTAACAGTACTACTAATAATGATGGCAAAGATATGGAAATACAGAAATATACATTAATATAAAAATCTCTGGAGGGCATTAGAAATAAACATCAAGACACTGGAAATGAATACAGTCTATTCTTAACACATCTTATTGTAATGAGACAGTCCAGCACTCAAACTGTTAGTCTGCCACTTGTTTCTTATATAATCTCAGTAACTTACTTTATGCCATGAATATTAGCTTACCTTTCTGCATAATGGGAATCATAATGACCATCTAACAGGGTGGTTGTACACTTGTAGATTTTAGCACATTTTCTGACAAATGATAATTCTCTTCATATAAAAACTGCCAGTATCTCATTATCCTCTTCTATCTCCTTAATTTCCTCTATATTAAGCACAGCTTAATATAAAAATATGTTAACCAAAGTATATCTATCTCTAACAGTAAAGTAAGAGGGCACTGATTTAATACATCTTGTCACATTCATATAGTGGAATAATATGTGGCCACTTAAGCACTGGTATAGAAAAAAAGAATTATTTGGTGAAAATATTCAGGCTATATTGGTATAACGATAAAATCAGATTGTAACAATTTATGTGTTTTATTATCACCAATTGTTTATGTGTGTATGGAAAGTATAAGGGCAGGTATTTATGTCAAGGTTATGTGTAACAATGATATGATGTATATGCACGTGTAATGGTATGCATGTATGTGTATGCATAGAGAAAGAGCAGAAGTATATAAAGCAGACCATTCTAACTTCTGGTGATAAAATTCTCAAAAAAAGACACAGACACAAACTTGTATAGCAAACAATTTTGGGGAGACAGATATTGTTAGACTATTCTCACAAATAGCTTTCAAATTGCAACTAGAATAACGCTACAAAGGGAAGATGTATGGGAAAGCATGTAACAGAAACATTTGACTTCTAAAAGAAGTCAGATCAGGCTTTCCTACTAAAGGCATAACAACTGAAATGTGAAGGAAGAGCAGTAAAATGTGGAGGAAATATAGCTCAGTGAGACTGTGCAGTCAGGTGCGTGACGGATAATGTAAGGCATTATTAAGCAGATTTAAGGAGGTGAAATGATCAGAGATATGGTCAAAAAATGTCACTCTGGCTACAAATTGAAGGTGAGCAAAAGTCAGTAAAGAGAATTGCAGTTATTTGCAAGTGAGAGATTATATGAGCTTACATTAGAAAGGAGTTGGGAGAAATGGAATGAAGTGATGGATCTATGGGCTACTTACAGGGCAAAACTGAAATGACATGATAATGGGTTGAATATAAAGAATACAATGTAGAATAGTAATATCTACCTCATGTGTAATAAGAATTAAAAAAAGAAACAAAACAAAACAAAAAACAAGTCACTTAAGTACTCAGTACAGGACCACGCCCAGAAAGGAACTAATTGAGTGAGGAGCCAATGAAGGTGGGTTGGGGACCCTAACTTGCCTAATGAGATGGACAGTGTTGCTATTCATGAAACAGGAATTGATGAACAGCATCAAGTTTGAGGAGGAAAATCATAAATTCACTTTTACATGTCCTGATCTTGAATTACCTTCAAAATAAGAGGAGATGCCAGTGAGACAGTTGGATAAATTAGCCTGGATTTGAGAAGAGTCCTGGATTATATATAAAATTTAGCAGTTACATAGAGGGTGAATAAAGATAATGGTAAAAGGGCCTAGTAATGAATCTTGAACTATTCCAGATAAATGAGAATAATCCTGGAGGGGAGGCTCGAGAAGGAACACTTAGATATATGGTATCATAGAAACCAAGAGAAAAATAAGTTGTTTTTTTTTTTTTTTTCAAGAAGTATCCAACTATAATGAATCCCGCAGAGAGCACATGTAAGATGTTAAAAGAAGTCTCACTAAAGAAAGTGAGATGGAGGTTATTGGTGCCTACAGCAAGAATGATTGATGTGCAGACACGATTAAGTCAGACTTCAGCAGTGAACATAGAAAATATAGAAAATAGCTTTAGTAGTGTGGCTACTAAGAAGAGTGGCAATTAAGGGTACTGATTAAAAGGGTATGAGTGAGGTAAATGAGAGCAGAATTTGTTTTATCGGAGAGATTTAAGCACATGAAGAGTAAGGATATGCTCGTAAAAGTTAAAGGCTAAATCTATATTAAAACTTTTTATTTAATATTTAAAAAATCTACTGTTCATTTTCAACAATATTCATACTGTTTTTCAGATTGTGCCTATTTTAAGTTTACAGGATTACAATCTCCCATAGGTAACTCAAGAAAAATAAAGAGTAAATAGATTCTAATAAAAGATGGGAAGTTTCAGTTTATAGAATTAAGAGTTGAAGTAGATTGTGGACGAAAAAGGGTGCTCTAATAAATCTAATGGGAAGTACTGTCATAGTGATCTGATTATAAATTCCTAACCGAGCAAGTTAAAGAGGATAGTCATGCCCCAGGCATATCTTTCATTAATCTTTACCTTATGCAGCCACTATGGAAGGCAGTGTGGAGATTCCTCAAAAATTAAGAATAGAATTACCACATGACCCAGCAATCCCTCTCCATGGTATCTACCCAAAAAACCTGAAAACATTTATCCATAAAGACATATGTGTTCCAATGTTCATTGCAGCTTTATTTATAGTGGCCAAGACATGGAAACAACCAAAGTGTCCTTCCATAGATGAGTGGATAAAGAAGTTGTGGTATATATACACAATGGAATACCATTCGGCCATAGAAGAGATGAAATAGTACCACGTGGGACAACATGGATGGATCTTGAGATCATAATGCTAAGCTAAATAAATCAGACAGAAAAAGTAGAAAACCACATGATTTTACTGATATGTGGGAAATAAAACTGAAAACAACAAAAGAACAAGACAAACAAACGAAGAAACAAAAACTCATAGACGTAGACAATAATTTAATGGTTACCAGAGAGTAAGGGGTGACGGGGGCTCTAGAAGAGGGTAAACGTGGTCTAATATATGGTGATAGAAGGAGCACTGACTCTGGGTGGTGAACACACAATGTGAGATATAGATGATGTATTACAGAATTGTACACCTGAAATCTATGTACCTTTACCAACAATTGTCACCCTAATAAACTTTAATTTAAAAAAAAAATTGCCTTATGCCAGGCCTGTCTATTGTTTTTGTGTATTTAGGTTAACACACCTTTGAAATGTGTCTTTTTCAGACTCCTCAGAGGAGTAACCACCCTCAAGAGAGCACATAGTCTTGTTAACTATCCTGTAATCCAATACCCACCTTGCTTTCTCCTACCTTCAGGTAATCTTCCATACGTTTTCTCCTTAATTCCAAATGCATAAAAGAATTGCAAACTGTCAGTTCTGGAAAACATTTTTCTCAGTCTGTTGAGATCTTGATTCCAGGCATATCCTGTTTGGCTCAAATAAACTCTAATATACTCTTATAAAAATTCTCTACAGGTTTGAACATGTCTTATATTGACAAGATGAATTAGCGACTAATGTGTGTCCTCTGCAAATGTTGGAATTTGGAAAGTGAAAACTCATTGTAAGACTGGGACAGGACAAGTTAGAGATAAGTGGTATGAGAAATCTGGAGGTGGTTAAGCAAAGTTTACCTTCTAAAAGCAGAACAGAGCAGACTTTGGGAAGATTTAAAAACACATTTGAACAATTAAAAATAAAAGAGAGATGAAAAGAATTCTGTGATATCATCAGGCCGTTTCACTACTATGTAACACACAAATTGTTCCGGAGATGGTACAATTGAAAAATTCCCTCCCTAGAAGTCAGGTACAAGGGTTTGCCCTTGTCTCTACCAATAACAAAGAGGGGTGACTTGGACAAGTAATTTAGTGAACCCAAACTTTTTTACTTAACATACATAATTTACTAACTTATTTACTTAACATGTGGAATTCCCTATATTATTTGTAGGTCTCTTACAAATGTTATTATTATTATTTTTATTTCTGTTACCAAAAGAAGAGAAAAAAAATATTCTGCAAAGACAACAGAAATCATTGATGGAAACTTAAATATCTGTATAGCATAATATTATCAAAAATGTTTACTGTATGCCCCCACGTAAATGGAGATAAAAGCTCCACACATTCCTTGACTTAATTTTAAATAGGTTGGCAAGGGTGTGAAATGACATTCTCCAGTCTTAGGGATGTGTGAAGGGCACTTAACATTTCTGACAAGTTGAGTCATTTGACATTATTCCCTGTGTAACTTATCCATTAAAATCCTATATCTTGTGCACATAATTTTTAACAACTACATAAAATTTAAATACTCTGAATAATGCAGCTAGTCATTTTCAGAGGTTTTGATGTGATCTATGCTTAAAAAACAATAAAATTTACAATAGAGTATCAATAGAGAATAAATTTTAAAGTTGACACATATATTTATAGAAGTAAACATTTAAAAGCATATAAATTAATGAGCATATAACATGTTATATAACATGACTATCTATCTATCTATCTATCTATCTATCTATCTATCTATCTTTATTTATTTATTCCTTTTTGGAATTTGTATTTTCTACTGAATGTTAATTTTGGTTTAGTTTTATGCATCAATTCAATGATTAACTTTGAGTCAACTGATACTTGTGTATTTTTAAATAGGGTTTTGCTTTGATTTCATTATATCTAAATGAATAAAATTCTACGGTGTTTCTCCTCAGCTATGTTTTATAGACTACGGATAACTTCTGAAATTTTGGAAGATATGAGGAACGCACTTCCATTATTAAACATTGCCTCTGAACTCCGCCCCCCTCCCGCCAAAAGATACTGTTTAAATATACATACATTTAAATTTTCTCTATATTATGGATCCCTTCAAGTAAATTTACTCAACATCTCCTTTGTCTGGTGACACAGTGAAAACGTTTTGAAATTGCAATCCATGCCTTCAATGGACAGGGCTGCACTTTGCTTCAGCAGGCATCGCTCATTGGATGATTTTCTTCCTTTGCGTAAGTATTCTGATAAAGTCACACTCTAACAGTTACTATACCTATCATTGATTTTAAGGATACACCTAATGGAAAGAACTAGGATCACAGGAACAGCTATTATATGTTACACTCTGTTCAATAAATTACACTTTGACCTTGGGAAGACACTGAAGTTCTGCGATCCCCTATTGGTTTTAGTGTAGATTAAGTGTTTTCTGAAATTCCTCCCCGGCTAAAGTTCTAGAAGTCTACATCCATGGGTTGCTAAAGAGAAATATGTTTGGCTAGAACAAAAGCAAAACAGGCATTGTATCTTGTATTTGGGAATTGGGGAGGGGGAAAGGGAAAAGGAATAGACCGTAAGCTTCTTAAATGTCAACTGTACTTCACCACTTTTAATTAGCAGATACATTTGGCACTTTGAATATATCTAACCTGAAACTTCAAAGGACAAATATCAATATTTTTATTTATCTTAATATATTTTTAAAATACCAATTAAAATGCAGCCCTAGATAGAGAAAATTGGGTTTTTAAAAGAAGTTCATACTTTAAACTTGCTAAATTTTCATTAAAGACTCTAAAAATGATTTCACGGGGGAAAATTAAATATTATCTAGTCTATATGAAAGATAAATTTAGGTGGCAATATTCTCATTGTGATATGGCCGAAAACTACATTTTGAATCTTGTGAGGAATCCTTTTCTTATTGATCTTCAGTCTTTTAACGATAACCTGCAGGAGGGTTTTTGAATTTGTTTCAATTCATTTGCAAATATAACTTCTAGAAAATTATAGAAAATCTGGGTAAAATATTTCTCTGCTTACTATAAATTCAGTGAAAAGATTTTTTTGGGTCGCAATCCTGAAGAAAAATAAGGGGTTCTATGGAAAGTAATCTCACAGGGTGATCTGATCACAAATTCCTAAATGGGCAGGTCCTGGTGGATAGTCACACCCAGTCACACAACTTCTTGAGTAAAAGGTTTATCTTTGCCTTTGGCAAGCCATGTCCATTGTTCTTGTGCATCTAGGTTAATATACCTTGGAAATGCCAGAATAATCCTGTTTTTCAGACCTCTGGGAGGCATAACCACCCTCGAGGAAGCACATAATTTTGTTAACTATCCTATATTCCAATCCCAAACTTGTTTTCTCCCACCTTCATTGAATCTTCTTTACTTTACCTCCTTAATTGAAAAATGCATACAAGAAGCTAAAAACTGTCATTCTAGGATGTATTGTTTTTAGTCTGTTGAGATCTTGCTTCCAGGCATATCTTGTTTGGCTCAAATACATTTTTATAAAATTTTCTACAGGTTTGGATGTACTTACATCTACATTTATTGGTGTAGTTGGCAGAATTCTGAAGAGGCCCACCCAGAACTACCTAATGGACATGGGTCTGGTGCTCGGTACCAGTAGAAACCCACAGTGATCCACTGGCTCCCCGAATCACCTCTGGTGAACTTGGGTGATCCTTCTCTTGGAATCCTGGACCTACCTGCTTTAGGTAATAAGTCTTGAGTTTATTTGAGCTGTTCTTATGTGGCCTCTTTTAATTTTAGCTTTTCAAAATTGGCTCAAAAGAAAATTTAAAATTAGCATAGGAAATCATGCCTCTGAGGCTGACACACCCACAAAAGTCAGCCTCCCATTGCTAACTAACCTGGCAGGTATTATGTACAACTCATACAGAGCCTCAATTTGCAAGAATCTACAGAAATGGGGAGATTTAACTACTAGTGTTATCAGTTTAAGAGTTATAAAATGAGTTGTTTTTTTCCAACACCTCCGAATTAAATTTTTTGTGCACTCAACTTGAAAAATCAAGCTCTAAAACTGAACTGAATAATTCTGATGCTCACTTTGATTGGAAAATAGAAGTCTCTAAAAGGAGCACAGAAAAATTTTTTTTTCTCTTCAGGAAATTAATACAAACATTTTAAAGACTGTCTCTGAACTCAGGTAAAATTTCTTTACTTCACGAAGTTAATAAGATTCCTTTATAGACTCTCTCAGAACTAAAGAAGGCTTCCAAAACTGTTCAATGCAAACACCCCCCTTTCCGCCTTTCTCCAACTACCTCACTACTTTCTGAGCTTCCTTTTCCAGACTGTCCTTCCTTTCTCTTCCTCCTTTTCTCTCTTCTACACCCTTCCCATACCACTTGGGGGAAACTAAGAGGAGAAAACCAGATTAGGATAGGTTAGAAAAAACAAAAATTCTGGCAGCTCTCTTTAGAGAAAAGCGAGTCTCAACACCAGGGGAACCAGCAATCGTTTACTCTCTTTGGATTAAAACAGAATTAAACAATCTAATTAAAGATTTTTCCCAATCCTCTCCAAGACCCTGTTGGGTTTGCAAAGGAATTTGTTAGAATATATGATTGTGGCTATTCTGACTTATTCCAACTAATATACCTATTTGTTTCAGAGAACAAAGTAGCATAATGAATAAGTAAGGTCTGCTGGAACACTCTTGTAGATATATATATTTTTTTCCCTTAACAAAGATTAAGAGACTGGGGAAAATGCAGGATATTAGCCCATAGCTTCACATCCCTGAGATTTCCCCCCAGAAAATAGACCGTATGAAAATCAAACAATATAGATGAAAACCTGATGAAACCATACTTGATTTCTTTGAAAATTTTGAATACATTTTCAAACAATATTCAGGATTGTCTCCAGAAAGTTTTAAGGATCATCAAAATGATCCAATGTTCAATCCGGCACTTTTGGAAGGATTCAATAAGGAGCTTGTAACTCTGATTAAATAACATGAATTAATCTGGCCAACCACACATACTGATAAACTAGCAATTCTGTCTGATCAATTATTTAAAACTGTTCAAAAGGAATAAAAAAATAAAGCTACTAAAATTATGAATTTACAGTTCCAGCAACTAAGCAATCAATTCAGACCTCCCCGAAGGCCTTTTCAATTAGGGGAAAGGAAAGTGTACTTTTACTGTAAAAAAAAAAGAACAGACCATCTTAAGAAGGACTGTAGAAAACTGAAATGGAATTTAGAAAAGGAAAGAAGATAACAGCAAGCATAGGGCTGCTCCGAGGATTGTAAAAGGGTACCCCCCTTCTCCTTACCAATACTTTAGGAGAAATTGAAATTCCAATAAAAGGGGCAACTACAAATGTCCTTGTAGATGCTGGGCCTACTTTCTCTATTCTTAACCCTACCCACTTAAGTTGCCCTCTCTTTCAGAGTGAAAAGTCTGTACAAATAGTAGGGATAGCTGATCCACTAATGTCCATTTTCAAATCACAATCTAATCCCTTCCATCTAGGAAATGTGGTAGAGCGACATATATTTTCGCTAGTCAAATCTGCCCAAATTCACCTGGTAGAGCAAGACTTTCTTGAAACCAACTGACACCCACATATTCTTTTCTAGAAGGGCAAAATGTATTTAGAACTAAATAAATCAAATGTTGAACCAACTGAGAAAATAATGGTTTTAAAGGGATTTCCACAAGAGAAAACTAATCTTGAGATTTAACGTTGGCTGCAGGACATTCCTATGGAGTTCTGAGCACCTTCTAGAATATTTATTGACAAGAGCAATTTAACCACTCCTATCAAAATAACTACTGACAATATTTTGCCTCTACGTAATATTTACCAATATCTTTTTAAGACCTGATGTGCTAGCTGGAATTAAGTTAATTATACACGATTACTTAAACAGGGGGCTTATAATTCCATGTATGAGCCCCTGTAATTCTCTTATCCTTCCAGTAAAGAAACTTAATGGAAAAGGATAGAGATTTGTACAGGCTCTCAGAGTTATAAATAAAATAGTTATTCCCAGACATCCTGTGGTTCCAAATTTACATACCTTATTATCAGCCATTGCTGTGGACTGCCAATATTTTTCAGTAATAGATTTATGTAGTACCTTTTTAGCATTCCTGTAGAAAACAACAGTCAATATGCCTTCAACTGGGATGATCACCAGCTTCCTATGAAGGACTCCAGTTTTCAGAGTTCAATATTACTTTAGATTGATGGAACAGTCTTAACCGAGCAACTTTACTACCTTCTTTAGAATAAAGACACTGATGATTGCATTTTGCTTACTGACCACCTTCTTGCTCCTTTGACTGATTTATAGGAAATTCCTATTAGTAATTTTGACTCAATTTGATTCACAGATGGATTTTATCTCAAAGACGAAGATGGACATTATAGAGCTGGATATGCAGTAACCTCCATGGTGGATGTAATTGACAGTTCTTATTTACCTGAAATAAGATCTACCCAACAAGCTGAATTAATTACTCTAACTTGAGCTTGTCAGTTGGCCAAAGAGCAAATAACCAATATTTACAATAATAGTCACTATGCCTTTGGTGTAGTTCATGACTTTTGAGTATTACGGAAGCAACGTGGCTTCTTAACTTTCTCAAGGCAGTCTGAAAATTATGGAAAATAGGTTGTAGAATTATTAGATGCCATAGAGCAACTGAGACAAGTGGTGATTATCAAAAGTCCAGGACATTCTAAAACTACCACCATGGAAACCAAAGAAAATCATCTAGCTGGTGCTGCAGCTAAGAAAAGCAGCACTAAGCAATCACATTATCCAGACCCAAGAATGTTCTTTTCTTCTTGCTAAGTCAATAAGACATTCTCTTTTACATTCTAAAACAGAGCTACAGAAGAAGAAAAAAAAAAAAGAAGAAGAAGAAGATCAATCAACAAAAGGGGGAACCTTTGACAGAGATAAATATTGGGCTTGGACCCAATGGGAAACCAATCTTATCTATAGGGGCTCAATTGCCTATACTTCAACACGTACATGAGTGAACATATTGGGGCGCTGAAAAAATGATTTTGTTGAGTAACCAACATTACTGGAAAGATTCTCCCACTGCAGTTCATAAAGTGTATAGTAGAAGTTCTATTTGTCTAAAATACAACCCTGGAAAATCCTTCCACATATCCCACGGACATTTTCAACTCTCTTTGGGTCCATTTGAGGAATGTCAATTGTATTTTACCCAAATGACACCATTTCAAGGATAAAAATATGTGTTAGTTATTATTTGTAAGTTCTCCCATTGGGTTGAGGCATTCTCTTGCAACAGCCATAATGGTAAGTACGTTTGTATTGGAAAGAATAATTCCCAATTGGGGAATTCCTTGAGTTACATAGTGACCAAGGGACTCATTTCATTGGGCAAATAATGCAATCCATTTGTAATATTTGGCTTATCATACAGCATTTTCATTGTGCTTATCACCCACTGTTCTCTGGATTAGTGGAATGTACTAATGGCATAATTAAAACTCAACTAAAATTTTAGAAGCTTTTCATCTCCCTTGGCCAAAAGCTCTCCCTATAGTGCTCCTCATCCTGCGATTTATCCCCTTTGGTAAACATAGCCTTCCTTTTTATCAAGGAGTCACTGGTTGCCCTATGCATCAGGATGAAGGGGTATATGAACCAATGTCATTAAAAAGGTGACATTCTGTATTATTGTCAAGAACTTATTAATGAGCTTAAATAAACTGATAAATCAGTAACTGATTCAATTCATAGTGCACTCCCAGGAGACAAACACTTCAAAGACTATGGCTAACAACCATGAGATTTTGTCTATGGGAAGAGATATTTAAAAAGAAGGCTCTCTCCATCCTCATTGTAAGGGACCTTATCAAATGTTACTAACTAATCCATGTGGAGCTATACTTAAAGGGGTTAAATCATGGACCCACATTTCTCTTTTAAAAAATGAATGGGCATCTACCTCTGTCTCTGACACTCACCTCTGCCTACAGAAGAATCATAGACTCCGCTAGGATGAGAAGCCACTGACATTAGAAGTAGACAGTTAGCTCAAGACATCCACAAAGCCTGTATATCTATGGATTGATGTTGAACTCAGAAACCATTTTGTCTGATTGCCTTTACTTGTTTGCTAATGATATTAGTCATAATAATAGTTATGTTTTGCTTTTTTTCTATGTAGTCCAACTGTTTATGATTACTGAAGATGTACAAGATAAATGTTAATATTCTTTTTATGACATATGTAAATGTTATACTAAATGCCAAGTAAAGAAAAATCAGACAGAAGGCAAAACTCGAATTGCGATAATTCACAGGACAGAAACAATACAACGTTTTCTGGCAATGAAGGCCATGAGATGTGACTGCCTTCCATTTACCTACCCTTCCTTTTTGGGAAAATTCAACCTTAACTCACATCTCATGATTACAGTATTGCCCTATCCTCAGTGGTCTACCATTTCAACAAGATGGCGTCTATGCTGAGACTTTCTAGGAATGAATCTTCTTAGTGCTGTGACTATACTGTCTGACCAAAAGGTTGATTACCCATGCATTCTTCGGATTGATTTATGACTGAAAGGGGGAACTGTGGACAAAACAGTGGTTCTAAGATAAGTAATCTCACAGGGTGATCTGATCATAAATTCCTAAATGGAGAGGTAATGGAGGGTAGTCCCACCCCAGGCATATAACTTCTTTAGTAAAAGATTTACCTCTGTCTTAAGCAAGCCCTGTTCATTGTTCTTGTGCATCTAGGTTAACACACCTTGGAAAAGCCAGAGTAATCCTTTTTTTCAGGCATAACCACCAAAGGAATATATAATCTTGTTAATTATCCTGTAATCCAATCTCTACCTTGCTTCCTTCCACCTTCATTTAATCTTCCTAACAGTCCCTCCTTAATTTTAAGTGCATAAAAGAAACTGCAAACTACCATTCCAGAAAGCATTTTTTCTCAGTCTGTTGAGATCTTACTTCCACACATATCTGTGTTTGGCTCAAATAAATTAAAAAAAACAACTTTTTTCTACGGGTTTGGACGTTCTTACATTGACAATCCCATTTATATCAATATAGCTTTCAGAATCTGTTTTTTCTCTCTATACTTCTGAAATAAAACATGAATCATAACAGTAGCTTTAAATGTGAAAGTACACTATGTTGGCCTTAATCTTGTACCCCATAGATGATATAGATTCAAAAGCCTCAGTTCACCTGGAAATTCTTAAAGACAGTGACTACTGCACTTAGTTTCATTTACCTAAAACTTGAAATTTAAGTTTGAATTATATATGGCTGAGATGCTAATGTCGACATAACATCCAAACCTGTAGAGAATTTTTATAGTTTATTTGAGCCAAACTGACGACATATGTTGGGGAGCAAGTTCTCAAATGCTTCCCAGAATAACAGTTTTACAGCTTCTTTTATGCATTTGAAATTAAGGAGGGGACTTAAAGATTGGATTACAGGATAGTTAACAAGGTTATGTACTATCTTGAGGGTTACTTCTGGAATTTCAAAGGTGTTAACCTAGATGTATAAGAACAATGGACAGGGTTGGCTTAAAACCTTTCACTAAAGAAGATATAGGCCTGGGGCAGGACTACCCACCATTACCTACCCACTTAGCAATTTATGATCAGATCACCCTGTGAGGTTACTTTCCACAGAACCCCTTTTTTTTCCCTCCACACTAATTTATTTTCATATTCAAATACTAAATAAATTCTGATCTAGCTGATGAGAAAGAAACAAATTGCTCACACTTTACAAATGTATATGCTCATTTTAATTTTCAATGTAATTTCTTGGAATATATTTGTTCAGTCATCCAAAAGTACTATAGGATTTTGGAAAAATTAATGCAACTCTAAAGAACAAAGCTTTTAATGTTCAAAAGATTTCAAATAGTAGAGCATTGCATCTCTACTATTTACTCTCTACTATTTACTACCCTTTTGATGATAAATAACTTTCATCAACAGAGAAAAGGATAGAAAGATAGACAGGGATAATGATAAAGACCACTTATCTCAAAAGATTTTGCTCAGCAGGCTTAAATAAAATAATTTCTTTTAAAAGTACTTAGTAAACTGTAAACTATTACATAATATATTAGTAGTTATTATGTGTTTATTTTTTTTTCCAAAGTACAAAGTAGATACTATTTATTCTAAAATAAGTTATCGAAAGGCCTTAGGTCAACTGCCTCTAGAATTTTTGATTAAAAAAGGAAACATTTGGCCTTTCGACCTTTATCAATGGAAAACATTTCACTCAATCTGAAAATACAATTTCCACAGATATTTTATTGGGTAGAGTACATTTTAAAAGCTCTAAAATAAGAATATGTTGGTAATGGAAAACATATTTAGTATCAACAGTGAATGGGCACAAAGAGCACTCCTGTAATTAGACATACTTAGATATGTAGCTAAAGAAAATATACCTCTGGGAGAAACCCTAACTGCTGTTACTATTTTCAAACAAATATGTGACTCAAAAGTACCTATTTCAGTGCTGAAATTTAATGTCTCACCATGTTTCCATTATAAATCCTGTTTTTAGGGGTTTATAACGGCCATAAAAATTCACTTCAAGCACTTCCTAGTATCCAAAAAAGTTATTACAGCCTCCCAGGAAAATAATAAGCATATTTATAGAATGTATATATAAAAATATTGATATATCATGTTTACCTATTTTTAAAAACGTATTTGTGACAACTAATCTCCTTTATCAATTTGCTGAATCATATTACCTTCTTCAGTTCCATTAATGTAAAAGGAAAAATAAAATTAAATTCAGTGTCCTTTCAATTGTTTCTAAATATGATTAATCTAGTGTCTACAAAGTTTCACTGCATTTTAGAGTTTACTTGCTGGCATCTAAAAAAATTGAGAAGAGCCAATACTCTTCAGTAGAATAAACTCATATTTATTTTTCTGAAGTTCTTTTATTTGTTTATTTGCAAGTGTGTGTTGTTATTGTTGGGAATTACTGTTGCTAAAATTGTGTGCATTCTATTATCTTAAAGAAATAAAGAGACTTAATAAGAAATACATCTTTGGATAATTTCTTTAGAATCAGGAAGGCTTGAAATCAATGAACATTTATTTTATTCAGGTAAAAGATCATCCAATTTTTCCAGTTATTCATATACAACACCAAGGGAACACAAAGACTCCCCAGGCTTTATTTATTTCAAATCACAAAGGACACTCTTGAAAAGAAAATGCCTTTGTTGTAATTTATTAGACAGTTTAGTCTTAAGGTTCTATTTCTCTCATAGGATATTTTTACTCTTAACTGCTGAAAAGTTCTCCCCATTAAGGCATTGTAGGTGCTTAATCCTGGGGTATTCATGCATGAGTTTTGTTCATTAAAAATGCTATAGATAGACTAGCTTCTTCAACACGTAATAATAATAATAGTAATAATAATAATAATTTAGTAATAGCAATACAAGGAACACTAATAGCAAGCACCCTTGTTGAATACTTTCTATATCTCTGTTACGGTGTTAAGTTCCTTATGTACATTATCTCATTAAATTCCCAAAATAACACTATGAGATCAATGCATGTTTCAATGGGAAAACTGACCTCTAAGGAAAAAAATAAATGACTGATAAAGTATTATATAGCTAATCACTGGCAATGCTATAATTTTATATTAACAGACTAAATTTCATTCTGAAGATAAAGACTATATTTAATGATCCTGCTCTACTTACCTCTACTTTAGAAGAATACCATTATGGTAAATTAAATGTTCTAAAAATAGGAGCAGTATAACTGATCCAAGTAATAGATAAATAACTAGTTGGCAAAATAGCCAGATGGCTAGACCATAAATGAAACCATAGAATATCTCCAGTTTTTTTTTGTTTTGTTTTTTCAAATGAAGACTATTCTTGTAATAATAGAAACTAGTCTTTAAACTTATTACATACATTGGTATTCCAGTCTGAAATGAAAGATTAGAAAAAAATCACCTATCTTTAAAATAACTGTCAAAAAGAATAATGCTATTTACCTTTTGAAATCAGCAATGGAATATTAATTACATGAAAACTAATAAATTATCTGACATTTAAGAAATTTTAAATGGCTTCATAACTCATATACTTTAGTCTTTACCAAATTGGTATTCAAATATCATCTAGCCCATAATTAGTATATAAAAGCTAATGAATTTAGCTATGCATAAATTTTTTATTTAACTGTGTAATTACTTCTTAGTTGTTCATAAAATTGGTTTGGAAATATTTTGAAAGGCTTAGCAATAGCTTTGCTTCTTTTAACTCATGGGACTGTAATTCCATATCAAGTTAGACTAAGAAAGGAGCATTTCTCAAAAAAAGTTAACTGAAATCATTGACATTTCACACAATGATGATTACATTAAAACCATTGACATACACTTAACATTAATAACTGCTCCAATCTTTGAATTTGGTACGTGGACATATATTGAAAATAAAATTCTTGGTCTCCTATTCATCAATCTGCCTCTCTCTCCTATAATAGTCTCCTCTTAAAAAATGGTATCTCTACTCTTCTAGTTGCTCAGGCCCAAATTTCAAATTTATCATCTATTTCTCTTTCCCACCCATCCCCTTCACTCACCACCATTACCTTAGTCCAACCAATATCACTCCCTGCCTGAAGTTGGCAATCGTCCCCTAAACAGTCTTGTCACTTAAATCCTCACTCCTATCAGTCAGTCTTCCATGCAGAAATCAGACTTGCCCCTGTGCAGCTTGCCAAACTCAATCATTCAGTAAAACCTAATCCTTATGACTATCTGTCTATTAGGCCATATGTGGCCTGGATCTTTGCTATTCTGTCCTCATTCTTCACATCCCCATGTTTTTCCTTTTGTTCACTCTGACCTACCATGTTGCATCCTTGCCTTGAACATACCAACCCTGGATTTGTTTTGGGCCTTCATACCAATTTTCTTCCCTGATCAAAATACTCTCCCTCCAGATTTCTGCACATCACATTCCCCCCTTAAGTCTCGGCTCAAATGTCATTTAGCAAAAAGCCTTTTATTGCCTCCCTTTATATGAAAGAGGTAGCTCCATCATTCTCTATCTGGAAGCTTTATTATATTAATATTCCAAGCACTGTGTTAAATGTATTACATATGCTAGCTCATAATCTTCAAAACAATTCTAGGAAGTAGGTTTCATTTTTTCCCTTTTATAATGAAGGACAGATAACTTAAATAACTTACTATAACTTACATAAAACCCTAGACACACAGCTAAGATTCAAACTGTCTCCAGAGTCTTCAGCCCTTGTACTTTATCAAATAAGTCGCAATTATTCTTCAAAATTCTCCCAGTTTTACAAGCAGGGATGTGAGAGTCCAGAATTAAAGATAATTGTTCAAGATTACACAGCAAGTAAATGGTATAACAGGGATTCAAACTCAGAGTCATCAAATCTGGTGATTATTCCTTTCAACCACACTGCCTTATTAAGGGATGCTGTAACTGTTGCTAAAGGACAGTTAAATATAAGGCATTTGTTCACTCTGCAT
The DNA here is from genome assembly GCF_036562045.2 of Rhinolophus sinicus. Classification (NCBI taxonomy): domain Eukaryota; kingdom Metazoa; phylum Chordata; class Mammalia; order Chiroptera; family Rhinolophidae; genus Rhinolophus; species Rhinolophus sinicus. The sequence continues at coordinate 93,309,989 of NC_133758.1, forward strand.
GTATCCTGCGCTTTATTTTTGCTCACTTACCCGTCTCATGTGAGTCTCATTTTAAATTGATTATCTGGTTGGTGTAGAAATAACCAGCAAAGCATATGTATGATATAGAACATCACAGATATTGACACTACCGCAGAAATTATTTAGAGTCAAGATTTATGATCCCCACTGATTTTTATTTTCTTTTATTTGCTAATATCCTATTTTCTTAACAGCAGAACTGCTAGACTTCCTATTTTCCAATGTCCATACTGGAACATCCTTTAAACATACACTTAACCATAATATAAAGCATATTGTTTAAGAATCTTTTTAATGTATTATTGCTCCCAGGCCATAATAAAATTCCCCTTCCATTGTCTGTATATTTAGTGGAAGATAAAGATCAATTGCACTATACATTTGCTTTATATGTAAATCAGCCTTCACATACTTAATTTCATTTAATGATTGTCATAGGTGAAAAATGCCATTTACATACTAGAATCAAATATAATCTAACAGGGGGCATAAATTTATATAAAGATATGATGCATTAGTCTGATACATCTACATCCAACAAATAGAACCAACCAACTACAAGCAATAATCTAATATTATTAGACATAAAGTCACTGAAATAGAAATTGATTACAAGATCAATGCTTTGAGAATAAACATTTCAGTTTTAGCTCAGCATTTATCCAATAACAGGAGAAAGAAAACAGGCTATCTTGTTTCTTTTCTTTTCTTTTCTTTTCTTTTCTTTTCTTTTCTTTTCTTTTCTTTTCTTTTCTTTTCTTTTCTTTTCTTTTCTTTTTTTTTCTTGTTTTTAAAATATTTTAAGAGGTTTCCTTGTGAGAATATTCTATGGTATGCATTGACTTGTAATCAGACTTGCATTAAAGATGATTAGGAGTGTCTTTGGTACCTAATCAGTGTAGTCCTATATCAGTATATACAAAAAAGGATATTTTACATCATTTTAAGTCAGAATTAGTAATAATAGTTTTATTCCATTCCGATCAAAGCCATCTCAAAACCAATAACAAACATTTTCATCTAATTTTTTTTTGCATTAGTTTGAAAGGAAATACTATCACAAACAAGAATTAGAATTATTGAAATTCAACTTTTATCAAATTAACCTTAAACTTTTTTAAAAAAATCCATATTTAAGTTACTATTGTGGCAATAGCTATTATTTATGTAAACTAATAGAAAAAAGAAAATTTCTTCCAGAGGAATACACCACAGACTAGGTTCACATAGAGTCAATATATAGTTTCATGAATTACCTAATCTGAATTATCTGTAGGAATGGGAGAAGGTATTTCAGTCTACTATCAGCAATATAAGCTCATTGCGACAGAAATTTGTTATTTGTGCATTAAAGAGTAAAAATGGATTTAGAAATCTGTAAACCAAGTTAAGGTGATTTGAAGCCATACAATCTATGTGTTAGATATATGAAATCAAAACCTGATGCTTTATTGTAACGTAAACATTGATGAGGATGGAACAGTCAAGTGTGCCTAGCATACAGTGGGAGATCAATAAATGTTTGTTGAATAAATGCATGAATGGATGCAGTGGCTTCATTGCATAAGAAATCCATGCATCACAATATTTACAGGGCACAGAGGGAAATAACAAGCCTTTGCAAAGTGACTGGACTGAAAGATCTTGAACCTTACTCCACAATCCCTCAGCCCTTTCTCAGATTTAAGTGATTTCTTGGTAATAAGTATTCCAGCCATCTCTGCTAAATTTATGAGTAGAGGAAACTATTAAGGAGGTTACAGATCCTCATGAAAATTATCATCAAGCCTTGAGATTAAAATTTGTTCATTCTAGTATAATTAGTTCTGCTAACTTTATATTAAGCATTACTATTATGAAACTTTATTTTTATTTACTAAAGACAGTCGTATCTCTAAATCTATTTGCTTCATAAGTGGTGTATTGCTTAATATGCAAAAATTTAACTGTCATTGTTTTGTCTAAGTGATTTGAAACAAGTCAATCTACAGGTAAAAAATATAAGGATTCAAAGACTGAAATAATTTAATTTTTCTTATATCAGTAAAGAGTATCATTTAAAAGTCTCCCCAACTTAAAGTATTGAAGCTCTTTCCTTATTCTCCTTGTTTATTTTACTTCATGGTAAAAAATTTTAATAGGTTTAAATTTCAATTAACTTGCATTTGTTTTCCCTTTAATTCAGTTTTATATTTTATTTGTGTTTGACTGTTCAGTTTGAATAACTCACATTTCCCCCATGTGAAAATTAAAACTGACTATAATGTTCATATAAATGCTAAAACAATGATAATACAAATGGATGACCACTTTGCTATTTCTAATGATAAAGCTGTCCTTATAAACTATTTTATTATGCATATTTATGTAAATCTTGATGTCCTAGATCCAATTCCTCTCAAATAAAGATTTATTAAATGCAGCTGGATAAGACAAAGGGGCTTAGTGCTCTGGTTTCCCAAAGACACTATTCGAACAACTTTCTTGAAAACTCTGTACAAAAATTTTTCTGGCTTATGATTTCAAGTAAAATCCTAACTGAGATAAACTAAAATAGGTATGGTTATAATAAATGCATTTAATATATATTAAATATATTGATACCTTTATTGCTTTATTATTAAATTAAATCCATTAACCTTTCAGTTTCTATTTGTTTTTATTTGTTTTGTAAACAATGTTTACAAAATTTCATAAGAATTTTTTATTCTTTATCTATAATAATTAGTATGCAACTTGCAGTTCTCTCATTGTAGCATCTCCAGTAATCTTTTTTCCTTGCATGCTCAAAAATATTTGTTTAATATTAATATGTTTGTGTCCAAATGACATTTTGGCTGGTTATAAATTTTTGGGTTCACTCTTTACATAGTCAAGAATTTTGTAGGTAATTTTTCGTACTATATTCAAAAATTGATTTCTGTTTGTGAGAAGTCTAAGACAAACCAGAAACATTTTCTTTGCAGTCAACTTGAATCTTTTTGCCCAGATACTCTAGAGATTATTATTATTTTTTATATCTCAAATCCACTTAATGTAATATTAAATGTTTTTTTGTTGATCGTTTCATTTTAATTTGCCTTGGAACACATTTGGCCCTATAAAACTGTAAATTCAAATCTACATTCATATCTGGAAAGTTTTCTTAAAGGATATCTTTGTATACTATTATTATTATTATTATTACTTTTTTTTCCAGGTGTTTCTTCCTGAACATCAATTTTGTATAGGTTTATTCATTTGTTCAACTGGCAATTATCAATAACAGGCATTGTTTAATGCCATTATATACTAGGCACTGTTCTAGTCTCTTTGTTTTATAACTTTTTCTGCCTTACACGTCTTTTTTTTTTTTCTCTGTATGATTTTTGTTTCCACTTTTGTTCCATTTCAATTCACTTTGCTTACTTTATCAATTCTGTTTTCTGCATCCCTTACTCTTTCCATCTGTGCCTCCCATTTTGTCTTTCATGTCTGTAATTATTTTATATTTATCTTCCACATCTTTCTTAATCTCTCTCTTCTGGTTCAAGTTTTATCTTTGTCTCATTACACATTCTGAGGTATTGAATTTTTGCTTTGCTCTGTTGCAAGAGATTTTTGGGAGGCCTGGGGAAGTGGGTGGTTCATGATAAGACTGTTGTGATTACCTTCTGCTCATGGCAATATTTTTCTGGTGGTTTTTCTCTGCCTCTCTCTGTTTACTCCTCTCTGTTCCCCTGTATCATTGTATAGAGTCTGTACTGATTCATTGTTTTTTTTCATTAGTACTCAAATGAAGTTAGGTATTTCTTGGACCATGGAAATGAGTTAGGAATAGTATAGATTTTTCCTGATTTAGAGAATGCTTGTTAGGAAAGAAATAGATGTTTGTGTGAGTGTGTGCACGTGTGTTTGTGTATTACACTGTAAACCCCTCCTTTAGTCTTGACAGTTACTGATTCAGCATAAGGCAAGACAGGAGAGGAAGGGAAATTAAGCCCTGCAGCCAGAAGCCTTCTTAGAATTACTAACTAGGGCAGTTATCTTGGGAAGAAAAAATTCTGTTTTGAGGGAAGAAAGAAAAATGCTTGTGTTATAGATAATACAATGCTCATTATGAATGCTTTTGGATGTCTTTAATCCTTGTAATCACATGTAAAATATACCTTAAAGAGTCCGAGCTCCACTTCACCTTGTGCCATTTTTGATGGGTTCCAGAGTACATACGAACATTTATTTGGGGGGACTTCCTGCAAGCCTACTAGTTTTAACACATATCAATCCGGCTTCACTTGGTAAATCATTGTTTTTACTCATTTTTTATCTTTTCTAGACTTCTTACTTCTACTCTTTAATAGGAACTTTGTTGGGTTAGATGAGACAGTCTCTTGTTTTTAATTAATGTATGCAATGTCCTTTTTAGGGCCCATTTTGGGCTCCGGCGGGATAATGGTTGCCTTGTACTTTCACACATTAATCACACTTTTCTGAGCACAATGAAGTAAGACTTGGGTAAGATCTATGATTTTATAATCTACAATAAATTTGTTTTCTTAAAAATTTCTTAACAATTTTCAAATTATAATGTTTTGTCTATTTTTATAATTTATATTTTATAATGCTTTGTCTATTAGACATAAAAATATTATGACAAATTATAATGCTTTGTCTTAAATGTCTTTTTTTAAATTAATTTTTGGTTCATTTTTCGAGATTCATGTAACTTGTGTGTATATTTCGGAATTGTTAGAATAAATTGTGCATATTTAGACATGGAATATATCTGATCTGTCAATTCATCTTTCATTTCAAGTACACCCAAAAACAAAATCCATGATTGCTTCCCATGTGATTCTATTAGTCTTATTCAGCATAAATTATCAAAAGCCACATCCACAGTTTTAAGATCTAAAATTTCACATTTCTATGACAAATAATTTATAAAACACTCCAAGCCAAGGTTCTAGCCTAAAATATTCATTTGAAACAGAAACTTTCTCCTTTTGTAGGTGAAAAAGTAGTTGAATAATAACAATTTAGTTGGATCAATCTAATCTTAAGGTTCTCCTGAAAATGTTTTGCAGTTCAAACTACTCTACTTCAAAGCTCTGATACCATGTCATGAACCAAAGGTTCAATTTGGTAGCTCTTACGTGGTAGACTTTTAAATTCTCATCAAAGAATATTAAGTGCCTATTTTCTTTAAGGCAATGTTTGGAGGTCTTAATTATTAAGCTTTATCTGTACTTATTAATTAAAAATTTCCTGACAATATTTTAAATCGTTTTGTATTTAATCCAATAATTAAATTGATTAAGTTATATCTATATTAAATGATTGATGAATTATTGAGAAGAACAGACATACATACAAATTTTCTCATAAAAATTATACTAAAGCAAAATAATATTCATATAATCACAGGAAAGCCACATGGATACAGAGTATAGCTTGGTTTTAAAGATCATGCCCTTATTATGATCTTCACTTGCACATTTATAAATGTCCATTTTGCAATGTCTTGACATTTGCTAGTTTTAAAAGGCTATGCCAGATATGCTTCAGTGGAAAATGAAAGTTCTTGCCCAGAAATACAAAAATGATGATATGTCTTCTCCTACTATACATATAGTCTTATTTCTATCGATAAAATAGACTTTAGTATGCCCTCATCAACACATGCAAAATTCCTGACTTACAAAATCCCCTACAAACAATTATTCTTTCTGGTTGGTAAGTACAGAAATGTCTACCATCAAATTAGAAATATTTCCCTTTGTGACTTTCTGTACTTGCTGTTGCCCTATCACCCCAATAAAGGGTTCTCTTTCTCATTTTCATTAAGAACTGATTCAATTTTCAGAACTAAAAGTAATGAGAGGTAGAGAGCATAACCCTTCCTAGAGCCATGCATTCATGTACCACCATTACCACCACCACCAGTGGCAAAAAAAATTGGCTGCAAATCCTACCAATTGCCTATAGCAGTCTTTTACAAACACCTTCATTCTTTCAGGTTGTATTCCTTAATCAGTTTATTTCCAAATTGTTGCCAATTCTTCTCTGTTTCTTATTCATAATCCTACTTCCATTCCCCCAGGTTTGGACTGTGGCTCTTATCTCTCTAAATAGTCACTTTCAATTCCCCTTCATGACCTTTGGCTTATATTATACCTATTAGATTTCCTGGCTTGCCACAACTTTTTAAAATTTACACACAGAAATTGACCTCTTCTTACAGGTCAATTAAACATAATCCCCAAAAGAAGGAAATTTGAGGAGTGGTTCCCACGTGTATCTCCATCCTCTGCCTGAGTTCTTATTTCTTTAGCCTTGTTCCGGTCTTCATTTCATTTCCTCCATTTTCCTCACTTCATGCTACTTTTTCTATTCCTCCTCCATCTTCCTTTTTTTCAAGAGGTCCTAGAGCTTTTTTTTTTTTTCTCCTCTCAATTGACACATTCTAGATATGTTGTCAGGGGATGAATAAATAAGTGTGAAACCCAGGAAAGAGCAGAGGTGTAGTGGATATTTTGCTGATCTTCCCAGTTCCCCCCTTGAAGACTAAAGTATTCATTCCTCTAGCTCCTGGAAATACTGAACACTGACACTAGCTGGTCAGGGGAGAGCCAACTTTGCCCTGGGTAGCAGCTTCACCCAGGGAGCAGCTCACATCCATTAACTGGTCAATCAAAATAAAAGATTTGGCTCTTTGCTTCAAGAATTACTCTTAATGGCCACGCCAGTTCTAGAGCTCCCCATGAGATCCACTGAAACCTTTCTTCTAAACATTTCATTAAAAGTCAATTCTTCTCAGTTGAATTTCCTTTGCACCCTCACTGGTGTTGATACCAATAAACCTCTTGCATGCAAACATCTATCTCAGAATCTTTTTCTCCAGGCAACTTGACCTGAAACAACAGGCTTTGTGGTCAGTCTGATCTAGGTTTGAATCGAACATTTTAACTTGCTGTGAGACCTTGGGGGCTTTAATCTCCTCAGCGTCAGTCAGCAAACAATGGTAATGCGAGGTCAACAGCATTATATTTTATGAGAATAGTATCATTGGAGTTGTACTACATGACTCCCTGAAAATAATTACTTAAGTGAAAGATTAAATAACATATATGAAACATTTTGCAGAGTAGACACTCAACAAATTGTCTTTATTTTTCCTTTTTAAACTTTGGATATAGATTGAGAAAACTTAGAAAGTAATAAGCACAAATACCTTAGTTAATTTAAAAATCTAAATAGCATGTTTGGAATACAATGTAAGATCGCCATCTCAGAATCAAAGAGATCTTCAGTTAGTTTAATTGAACCAAAAAATGAAAGCTGGACAAGCTAACAGTTTGACACTGCTGAATTACCTTTATTTTGACCTGGAAATCTTAAACTCTGTGTTAGGCAGACTAATTCCTACCTCCCCCAAAGAAGATTAATCTGTTTTTCTCCTAACCCCTCAGAATCTATGAATGTGTTATTCTACCAAGTAAAAGGAGCTTTGCAAAAGTGATTTAATTCTTCCAGATGGGGAGATTATTCTGGATATCTGGGTGAGCCCAATGTGACGATAAAGTCCTTAAAAATGGGAGGCTGACAAGAATCTGAGGGAGATGTAACTACGAAAGAGGTTAGGGTGATGTGATGTGATGTGATGCAAGTGACGTGACATAATGAGATGTGAGAAGAATGAAGCCTCTCATTGCTGGATGTGAAGATGGAGAAAAGAGACTATGATAGAAAAGGCATGGAAATGGATTCTCCCCTACAGCCTACAGAAAGAAACACAGCCCTGTCAATACCATTTTTTTAACCCAGCGTTTTAAATTTCTGATCTAAAGAACTGTAAGATAATATGTTTAACAAATGTTGGATTGTTTTAAGCCACTAGACTTGAGGTAATTTGTTACAGCAGCAAAAGAAAACATGTCCACATACTCTTCTGATTTATAGTCTTCCATGCAGGCAAGAAAAGAGTAAAATAGGTTGCTTTTATTAATATGAAAATTTAATTATATTTGCAAATAATACTTATTTAATTTTCTATTACAAGTCAGGACAGAAAACAAGTTTTGTGAGTTTATTTATGAAAGTTATCTCTGGAAATGTGTTCTCAGCTACCAACAACCATATACAGTTGTTGAATTTCGGTACCTATTATACTAATTTTTCTTTTCTGGAAACATAGGGTAAATAGTTACTCTATTAGATTATGATTTAAAACAACAGCAAAGGAGAGATCAACAGGAACCATCACTGTTCTTTAGGAACAAAATATTTCAAATGGAATGTCTAATTTTTCCCATTATATGTATTAGCATATTAATTTAGAATTACAGAATTTACAAAATTAATTCCCAACACCAGTGGTTGTTTCCTATTTACTTTTAATAGTATTGAATATTTAGCTCTTTGAGCAAAGCACATAATTAAATACCGGGGTGCCAAAAAATGTATATACATGACTTGTATTCATCTTTTGTTACTGGTATATATTGAGTACTACAATTTTAATACAGTTTTTTCCTTTCTTAAAATGTATATACCTTTTTTTGGCACACTCTGTACATATAAGCTAAATTTTAAACTCACCAAAATAATATCTATTCCAAGAGTTGGATTCATTTACCAATACGATGGACATTGCTCTGTAGCCATGACTGAGGACTGAAACTTCCTGCTCCCTCTCTTCATAAGCATTTCTGGACAGCTGTCTTGGCATGCTGTTTACTTGGAGACAGGTTGCTACAGCCCTGATCACTCTCTGGCCTCCTGAGAGAGAGGCTGCTCTCCTTTTAAAATGTGGTGTTTTGTTTTTAACCTAAATTCAGTAATTAGACACATAAATGCTATTAGATGCTCCTTTGATTTTTCATTTCCCTTTTAGTGAATTCCCAGTGATTCCTTTACCAGTTGTAATGTACCTATTTCTATCATAAAATTCATTCAAGATAGTCTAGCCTTAGCTCAAATTCTAGGAACCTGACTTTTGTTTTAAGTAGAGAGTTTGCAGTATTACAGAAGTACTGGGCTCACCAAAATAGGCATCTTACTAGGAAATATTTTAATGGATCTCAGAGTGAAATTACATAAATGGACAATTAAAAAGTATATCACAGTTAAAATGCTTCCATAGTATTTACTAACTACGACAACTGATTTCATCTTTCTTAATAAACTTAACTCAATTAGCATTTGGTCTTTTCTTTCTCTTTTTTTGGTTTTCCTTTGCTTACTTGTATATTTCCGCACTAAAGAATTGCAACCTCAGCAAACCATAAATTTTATTTTTAATACACAAAACATTATTCTGGAAACCGAGACTTAATGATTTATGGAGACACATTTCATTTCCAAATATATAAGGAGCTGGGAGAACGACAACAACAGGGGGAAAAAAAACAAAAAACAAAAAACCTTATACCAGAACCAGAAAAAGTATTATAATTAAAAATTAAGCCAGAGTTGATTAACTCAGTAACCAAGTCCAAGAGAGCAGAGATTCAATTTTTACATTACTCATTAATATAAAAGTAGCATAAAATGACTTTAATAATTATAAAGCTACTCATGCCTTTGTATTTATTTTGAGTTTCCTACACATTTGGTTTTTGGTTTATTGGTTTCTGGATTAGAAAAATAAAATTTAATGTAAGTTGACTCCACAGAAATGGAACATATTCCATTCTTAAATGTTATGCTAAACTTATTCCTTAAAGTTTTTCATTAGAAATTATTTACTAACCAAATGTGATTGCATGTGCCAGCTTTATTCAACTGATGTATTATTTTGACTCCATACTTCCTAAATGTTTTCAACTATGATAATTGTGTTGATTTGCATCTTTAAAGGGACACTTTGAATACAGAACTATTTTTTTTTCTTCAGAACTATTTTTAAGGTAATTTCTGGAGAGTTACACAATAAAATAAAATAAAAATATGTTCAATAACTTATAATAAGATTTAAAAAGTTAATTCCCCATTTACTCAATAACCCTCAAATTTTCCCTTAGGGTTCTCTTTGAAGTCCTTCTTGGGACATAACTGTAAGACTGTGCCTTACAAAATTCTAGGGGAAGCATTTTAAGGGCAGAAATTATTTTATTCTTTAAATAACTGAAAAATAAGACAAATAAATAAAAGCCAAGAGTTTAGTATTTCCCCCTCAACATAAGGTACAATTATTTAAAAAATAAGCATTTTAATGCAAGATTATAAAATGACAAAATCCAGTAATATGTCATACATAGAACCTAAGTGACAAAGCCTTATAATCAAGCTTGAAGTTCAGGAAGTTTTGAAGTTTCCAAACATTTTTTTCCCCCTCCTACAAGTATCTATCTAAATCAAATAGACACTCAGGGGTTCCAGGACAAATTAATTCAAAGTTGACAAAGTGCTGATCCAACTTGTCAGTGTAACAGGAGAACAGCCAGGATTAAGAAAACGTGGCTCAAGCTCTCTGCCTTGTTACCAGGTTGTATGCTGTCACTGCTTCTTAGTGAAGTTGATGGAATCACATTAGGAGGTCAAGAGAACAAGCTAGTTAGTCATTAAAACAACAACAACAACAAAAAAATTCAAGTCTAAATCAAACATGTGACTTTTGGAGGAGGACTTAGGAGAGAAACTATGAAAAACATTATTTTTGTACTTAAGTTCTAAAAAGTAAAAAAAAAAGTAAATGCAGACTCTTTTTAAAGGGATATTGTCTAGCTAGACTTTCATTACTCGTCTGAGAACAATTTACTGCCTAAACCCGCTATACAATTAACATGATTAATTTAGATAAAAACAGAGAAAAGTGCAGTGAATCTTGCTTCGTGGAATGACAGAGGTTGGAGTATGGGTGAGATTTCAATGAACTACACTTATGAGTGGCCATGAATTATAGATAACAGCATAGTTAGATGCATTATTTTATCTCAAATTAGAGCCGGCATTGTGAAGCAAGATGTTCTTCTAGCAATCTTAGTAAATGTTGGCAGCAAGAATAGGTTTCAATCTAGCAATATATTCCTTAAAGAAACAGACAATTAAGTATCACCTAATTATCTTCCCTATACCTTTTGAAAGGTTAACACTCCAATGTTTCAAAATCTAAGTAACAACTATATAGTGATTGAATATAGTCTCTAACCTTTAGCAATTTCTAAGATATTTTTTAACATTTCAAATCCTATAATAATGGAGAAATTATATAATAATGGGAAAGCCTTATTATTATTATTTTAAATCCAGGCTCATTTGAAGACAAGAGTATTTCATAATGATATAAGCTGATGTATTGTCATTATTCTATCTCAGTAGAGAAGAAAATGAGGCTTCTTAAGGCATTTGTAATGTTTGTTTAAGAATTTCAATATAAAAGAAATAAAACATTTTTATTTCTTTTGAAATAATATTACCAAAGATTTTAGATATGCCATGATTAATACAAGACATACAAGAAAAAACCTCTGTTCCATTCACTTATTGAAGAAATCAAATTTAAGTGCAGCTCCCGGTGTCATGCTCTTCATTCACTCTCCCATCCTTTCTCTACACTGCTAAACACTTTCTTCAGTTTGACATTGGTTGTCATGAATTTATGATTTGTCTATGTATGTATGTATCTAAAACACATGAACATTTTTGCAAGTTTTAAAGCTTAATGAAAATACTATCAGAGATATGTATCTTCTTCATTTCGCTCTTTTAAATTCTACCATTTGGGTTTGTGAGATATAATGAGATTGACAGATGTAACCGATTCCTTCATTATTGCTGCTGAATCATATTCCATTGACTGGATTTGCTACTACACTTTATTTATTGACCCACTGTTGATGGTGTGGTAGGTTGATTTGAATTTATTTTGTAAGCATAAACAACGTGAAGAATGTTTAACATTCTTAAACAAGTCTCATGATATACATATGTTAGAACTTCTCTAGAATACATACCTAGGAATGCAAGTGCTGGGTCTTAGCATATGCACATCTTTAAATGTATTTAATAAGTTGCTTTCAAATGTTTCTGTTAACATATACATGACAGGCTCCTCATGCATGTCAACACTTGGTATTATCAGATTTTAATTTTTCTCATTGATGTGAAATAGTAGTCTTTTTAAAATTTGCCTTTTCCTGTTTGAAATTAGTTGAATAGCTTTTCTTGTTTTTATTGGGCATTCATTTTTCCTATTTTAAAATTGCTTTTTTTCATATAGTTTGCCAATTTTAATACAAAATGGCTCACTTTTCTCTTTATGTCACAGAAGTCCATTAGATATTCTAAATAATAATCCTTTGTAAGTTATTGACATTGCACTTATTTTATCCCTGAGGGGAGTTTATCTTTTGTTCTGCTATTGTTTGATAAACAGAAGTTACCAATTTTTATGCAATCAGTTTTTTTTTAAACTTTTAAAAACATTTTAAAATTTATTAGATTTACATGCAGTAAGAATTATTCTGTATATGTTTATGGTACAAAATAGAGATCTGATTTTAATCTTTTTTTTCCAAATGGATAACTAATCTCACAATACAATTTTAATAATCTCGTCTTTGATTTGCAATGCTCCTTCTGTGCAGGGACATGTTTCCAGACCCTCCTTTCTAAAGGTAGTTTTTTGTACTTATGCTAATACCATATTACATGTTATTATACCTTCATAATAAATATTGATATTTGGTAAGGTAAACTCCTGCTTTCTTTTGATTGTTACTAAACATTTGATTCTCATATCATACATTTTCAAGATAAGCTTGTTTAGTTCCTCTAAACAATATTCTTTTAAAATTATGAATGAATTTAGAAATTGAGAAGAATTGATATCTTAGGACACGTAGGCTATTTACTAATGAATATGATTTTGCTCTTCACTTATTTAATTCTGCTTTAATGCTTTCTGTAAATGGATCATTTTTGTCCTTGAAGTTCTTGTGCAACTTTGTTAGATATATTCCAAGGTAATTTGTATTTTCTGACATATTTGTAAATAGGATCTAGTTTCTTTGTCTTTTCAATTATATTTTATAACTATATATTAAATATAAGATGGCTCGTATTAGTTCTAATAATTTGAACGTAGACTAGTGTTTTCCATGTAATCATGTAAATGACAAATAAATGCAATCTGGTTACTTGCTTTCTAATCATTATGAATTTCACTTTATTTTATTACATTTCATGTTTTCGATTTACTGATCTGGTGATAACTTCCAGTACAGTGTTTTGCAGAAATGATGATTGTGACCATTTTTGTATCATTCCTGAATCAAAAGCAAATACTTCCATCATTGTGCATCAGGTTTGTTAAAAGTTTTCTTTGTTGTTGTTTTTTAAAATTTTTAAATTTGTATTCTTTGCTTTTCATTCCCAGCATAATGGGACCTTCTCACTTTCCCTCCTTTCTCTCTGGTACTCTGTAGTTTTATAAAGATGAATCTAGAAGTTTTGTTTCTTTATTTATGCATTTTTGTGTCATTATTCTGCATAGGATTTATTATAATTCCTAGATTCAGAATTTATGTTAATTAAGCAAAACTATTATGCACTATTATTTCCAGTATTAGTTCTTGTACCTTTTCTTTAGTGTCTACTTCTGGAATCAAATCACTGCTTCTTTCCTTAATATTTCTTTTCCTCTCATTTTAAAAATCTCTTTTCCTCATGTGTTGCTCTATCTTCCATTTCACCAATATACTCTTCAACTGTATTCTAATAATTACTCCAACAGTGATGAATTTTTTTTCAATTTTTAATAATATTTTATATTTATGGACATTGGACTTGCACAAACTGACTGGTGCTTTTAAAAAGTCATGTTGTCTTTTCAAGTTTTGAACTTTTTTATTGTTAACCTTTTAAAAATATTTAACATCTCTGTTAATTTTAACATATGCTTTCTTTTAAATTTTGGTATAAATCTGCTTTGTTCTGTTTTTACTGCCTTTTGTTCACCGCAACTTATATTCTCATCTATTTTTAAATTTTCAACTGTAACTTCTTTATTTGGGTTTGTTTTTTTTCCAGATTTTATGGATGGGAAGTGTACAAGCCCTTGATTGAGAGTGAATGTCTCCAGGTAGAATTTCCTTTTGATTCTGCTAGATAAACAGTGCTGATATCAACTCAGAATTACTTTAAATTCTTATCTTGGGTTTTTTCAGATGTCCAAGATAGTAGAGATTATAATCCCAAACTTTCATGAAGTTCAGTGTATGGTTTTTTACTTCCACATGAATTTGTATTGTATCAATTTTGCAACCAGGCTGAAATGGGTATGAGTCATTTTTACTTGTGGAGGATGATTTTCCCTCCACTCTCCTTTTCATTAAGCATTTCAAATGTTGAGTTTTGTATGAAGATAACCTTCTAACACCAAACTGAAGAAGCTAATAATCCTGTTTTATGACTTTAGTGGAATAGGTATTCTGCAGACATGCCCAAGGTAACTTTGCATTCAGTGAAACTAAGATCTTTAATTTTCTTCTTGTTTTGAGCACTGGGGAACTCCCTCTTACTTGCCACATAGTCAAGACTTATATTTTATATTTCCTAATTTTATCACAGCCATGCATTTATATTTTATCCAGTTGTTGAGTGTTTGGTATGAAGTTTTTTCCAGTATCCACCATAATGCCAACAAGTAAAATATTACATTTAATTATTTGCATTTTCAACATTGGAAAAGAAATTTCTAAATAAACATTGGATAATATATGAAAATAATTATCCTTTATACATCTTAAAATTAGTCACTTTCATTTCAAATATTCCATGCATACATATACATGCTAGATGAGACTGTCCAAAATTTTGGTATTGTCTGAATTTTATAAATCTTCTTTACATCTACAACTGTAGCAATTTAATATTAATGGTTTTCAAAAATATTAATAATGATCAGTCATCTATAACATGTAATGAAGTAACATGAGGATGTCTTATTTTCCTTCTCTATTAATTCTAATTTTTTGGTCAAATTTTTATATTGTATTTGATAGCTATTATTTTTAGTATTATTCATTGGTATATATTAGCATTTTATGCTATTGATAGCTGCATGTTATTTTTCTTAGCAAATTTAAATTTAATGTTGTAGCAATATCATGTGTGACAAAAAGATAAGCTATGTGTTTATTATCAACATTCTAGTATGGTTGTCAAATACATGGACTTTGAAGGGGGATGGAAAATGCAAATGTAGCCTCGAACAATTACACATTTTATAACTTATTTGACCTTGCTTATCCTTCAGCTCTTAATCTGAAAAATTTGGATAGTAAATACTGCAGCATTAAGTTCTAAAATAATAATAGCCAAAACCAAAATAGATAATATCAGACATTTAGAAAACACTGCTCTAAACACTTGATATCTTGATGTATATATATTTCCAATGTCCCAATAAAACTTCATTTACAAGAACAGGTGATGGGCCGCCACATTTGGTCCATGGACCATAGTTTACCAATCTCTGCAAAGTATTTGATATTAATCAGACATTTTCTTCTTCATAGGAGACTATGAAGAAGCTACTATTAATATCCCCACTTGACAAATATATATGATGCATGTAAAGGTCTTAGCATAGTATGTATTATATTGTGTATGCCCCAACAAACAATGATTATTATTCTGATGTTTAAAACTCTACAATTTCAAGATGAACTCATGAATATTGTAGTCTTAACAGTGGTGTAAAAAAAAAAGCATAGAAAATAATAAATGGTGTACTGTCACAGCTGAAATGTCCTAAGCACTAATGAATATCTGATTATTCCCTGTAGCAAGTTCATTTGAGAAGTATTATAATTACAGTTGAAATGCTTCTTTAACAATTAATTAGTAATAGAGGAATGGCATTAATTCTTAGCATATTTCAGTTTGTCTACCAGCATCACTATTGTCCCCAGCTCTGTCACTTGTATACTTTTAATTGTTCTTTTTGTAATCAACATGGTTCCTTTATGTGCATACAAGATCCAAGATTGAATATTTTCTGATCCTTATGGTTACCTGGATACCAAATCTGTTTTCACTACTCTATTAAAAAATGCATAGGAAAGTATATTTTTAAGGTTAAAAATAATAAAAATCAAGAAGAAAAGTTAACTTTTCTTTTTCTAAATCACAGGTTCTATAAATTATAATGATTTTTTATAAAAGATCTAGTTCCATATTGTTTATGTTATACATGGAAAAATAATACATTTATCTCTTTTTACCTCTACTGAATGAATAAGTTGAAAATATTTTTAAAAATATCAAACACATACATATCGGTTGCAAAATACAGGCATAGAAGTAACAAAATACGAAAACTAAAGAAAATAAAATTTTAATTTGAAAGATTGATCTATGGAATCACACATCTCAATAAATTAAATATTAAAAGATTAGTATCATAGAAAATAAAAGCAGGTACCAACAGTTGTTCATAATGTCAGTCCCTGAATTATCCCTTACTTTAAGCTCATACAACTATACAAGCCACATTGAATTTTAATCAAGAGGATTATTTGCAAGGAATTGTTCAAAGATAAATGAGCATTTAAAGGTTATTATGACCAAGTTAATAAAAAAATTGATTAGACATTCATATGAAAAAATTGTGAGGGCAGATTTTAGCAACATCTCTGAACACATGACTATCTTGCAAAGACAGTTAATGGAAACTAAATTTGATAAAAAGTGCTAAGCCCAGTTGCACTCGCAACTCTGTTAAAGGTCAAACCAACTCATTAAATACTTTAAAAACATTTCAGAGAAAATAGTTGTAAAAATTGAACTAATATTTTCCCTAGCTTTTTTTTTAAAATTATTATTCTTGCTGTTTCTTTTCCTTGTGGCTCCTTGTTATGATATATACTTCAAAAACTTGCATGTCTTCTAAGATGACAAACATTGAAGGGAAGTAAGGGATAAAGCCTCTGATCTTATTTTCTTTACTTCCACTATACGTTTTAGATGTATCTTTTCAAAGACTGCCCACTTTCCTTTGCATTATAGAGAGCAAGATGAAACTAGCAATTAATATGAAGCAAAAGTTGACCGAGACTGAGAAAAAAATCCAAACAGAAATACATCCCAGTTTGCAAAAGGCTATTTTTAATTTATCAACTGTATTTTTTTCATTTCCCTAAATCATTTAAAAATATTTCATTAGGACACATAAAATTCAGAATATACTTACATAAGTAGAACAAACAAAGGGAAGATAATGAAGAGAAAGCAGTAACAATGGAGCCCAAAATGAAGCTAAAATGCAGAACATGAACTCTGATTTTAATTGCAATTCTAAGATTCATCAAACCATTTCTGAGTGTAACAGGTAGAATCTGTTTCCAAGGATCACAAAGAGAACCTTACATACTAAAAGGTAAAGTGGCCCTAGTAATGTATTAATACATACATTAAACACAGCCACAAGTTTCATGTTTCTTATAAACCAGGGCATCTATCAGAATGTTATTTATTTTTTTCCAGAATTATGATTTTTATAAAAGCAACTTTTTTGATACTGCGTTCTGTGAACTCAACTCCTTTTTGCTGTAGGATTTTCCCAGAATTCAGAGTCCTACCCGAAGAGGATGTTTACACTGAGTGTCTTCAGAGGCTTTTTTTTACTTGTAAGTTAAATTTCCATCACTATAATTTGTAAAATAAGGAAAAGCCATGTTTCATTGACTTCCTTGGCTGCTTAGCCTCTCTTATACACAGATCACAACTAAAATTTTCTCCAAACACTCCTTGCAATTTTCTGTTTAGTCAATGTATAGGGTCTCCCCATACTTCATGAAAGAATTCCCTATGATGTCAATTTGTGCTTTACAAGGCATGGAGAAAATTCTAATAGTAGACTCAAGAGTCATACAAACTTTTTGTGTTTTGAAAAGCAGCTACTTAACCAATGTTCTATTCAAACAGAATGTGTTCTTTTCTAGGATAGTTATTTGCACATGCTTAAAAACCTCTTCTGAGATCCTTATTAAACCTTCCTGAGAACTTAGGTAAATTGGTTTATTTAATTTCTTTTTTAATCAATTGCTCTATTAACTCCTTGAGAATGATACAATAGGGTAAAGAGGTTTAGTTTTCTTTAATAGAAACTTGCTTTCTTGGCTTTTACGTACTCCACATATTACTTTCAGACATGGCATTTAGCCAGAAACATGAATGGCAATCTCAAAAACAATTCAACGAAACACTGACAAATGGTCATATCTTTGAATAATATTATAATCAACAAAATATGATAAAACACCGATTCTATTTTGTATGTTCTGAGAAGTCTCTGAATTGCTCCCTTATCGAGTTCACTATTTGCTGACTTTGTATTTAAAGACATGTTTAAAGTACCTGGTACAGGATTCTAGGTAAGAGTTTTGTCCATGGACATATAGAGGCTCATAAAAACCAGTTCAAAAATTTGGTCTCATTAACACCATGCTCTATTCCAATAGCTTCCAAAATATGGATCATGGGTAGGGTACATCAGTATATTACAATAGGTCTATAAATTCACATATGCAGAAAAACAACAACAGAAATATTGTTTTCTATTTGTATACACTGATGATTTTCAAAGATATTTGTTTTTTAAATAGATTATAGAATGTACTTATTTTAAAGCACTGGTACATGTACGTTACATTGTACCATTTTATGAGGTTGGTGCAAAAGTAATTGCGGTTTAAAGGGTTAGAAATAATTGCAAAAACCTCAATTACTTTTGCACCAAAATATATTTTTTCAGTCACTGGGTACTAAAAGTACAACAACACACTCCAGATCTCAGATGTGAAATATTAAGAACCCTTCTATATACCAGCACACTTACTTGTCAGGCAGTTATAACCCATCAGCTGTTTCTAAGCTCCTATGTATATTAGAACAGTTCCCTGACTTTGGCAGAATCAAGAAACACTAATTATGTGCTTTCACTGGGGATCTCAAACTATTTAGGGATCCCTATGCACTGGGGAATCTCAGACTACTTGATTTTTAGAGGGCTCTTGGCTAAACTGTAACGACCTAAAACCTGACAGAGTGATACTGAAATTCCAAGAACCTTAGACTTTTCAATCTCATTAAACAATCCCGTTGTTGAATACTCCAGTTAATGCATGCATTCACTTGTCTGCTCTTTCATTTTCTCATTCAACATATACTTATTAAGCTCCTTCTGTGTGCAAAGCCATATGCTGACTGCTGGTGCTATGATCTCTAAGAATTTAGCAACTTATTTGGAGAAATAAAAAATCTTAGAAACAACATAATGTTATTATATTGTTATACAAGTGGCTTAGGTTATTAGTGTTGGAGGAATTCAGAAGAGGAAGATACTTAGAAAGAGGGTGAAAAAGGAATATATTATTCAGAAGGTGGGATATTAAAGAAGGACTCTGAAAGTTATGCATGGTCTAATAAAACTTGGAGGATGGAGATGAGTGTGGTATTGGAATGTTGACCATCATCTTAGTTTGAGGAAAGCTAGAGGTTAAATGATGCAAGCAAGAAAAGGCAAAGAAATGGAATACTGTATGAGTAGAATGCTTGCTTCTGGAAAAAGGTTGGTTAAGACTGGAAAGTGGGAGGCAGATGGTGGAAAAGACCTTGAAAACCTGATTAAGAATTCTGAACTTTCTCTTATGCAACGGGGAGTCCTAAAGTTTTGGGAGCACAACAATGACCTTTATTAAACACTTACAGTATACTTGCAATGTGCCCTGCATTGTTTAAAATGTTTTGCATATAATAACTAATCTACTCTTCGTAAAAAGTTTCTAACGTAGGTCATTTTATTATCCAAATATTTTGTATTTGGAGAGCTAAGCAACTGACAAGTAAGTTGCCCAAGGTCACAATTAGAAAGTGACAAGGCTGAAATTCAAACAGGTCTGTTCTGTTTCCAGATTCTGTGTTCCTATTCATGAAATTATCAAGTGAATGAGCAAAGTCAATTTTTAAGAAAATCAATCTGAAAGCAACATATAGATGTGTTTAAAAAAAACTAGAAGACTGGAAATGGAATTCAATTAGGAGAATCTTCAGCAGTATGAGCATGAGGTAATGTCGTTTATGCTGGAGTGGTGACTAAGAAATGGATGGATGGGGTAGATTCAAGAGTCCTTATGAAGGTAAAACTGAACATAATGACCACACGTAAGTTAAACCATGTCATTTCTCAAAGACTCTATGCTTGTCAAATATGAATAGAAAATATTAGAGGTTGATAATCGTATCTTTTAAATGCTTGATAAAATGTGTTCTTTTAAAACACAAACTTACAAGTAGTTTTAAATATGATTTTTCCTAAGTAGAAATTTATATTTTTGTTGACGAGCAATAGCTAAGTGTTACATGTAAGAATTGACCATGTTGGTTAAGTTCTATTTTACACAGTGTTACTTTCTGCTTGTATAAATACATTTTACTGATTCCTTACAGACAAAACTGTGTCTTTGTGAATTGTCTGTAAGCTTTCTGAGATATAAATTCCAGGTTATTTTCAAGTTATGTCTGTTTGTATCATTCGCCCACTCAAGACATCACACATTCTTCCAACCACCCCCTACACTTGGAACAGATACTCAATTAATATACGCCAGGCAGGCCACCTTGCTCTTCTCCTTCAAAAACTCCTAAAAAACCATCTGCTCTGGGAGGCGTTCCAGCTACAATAACCACCTACTACTTTCAATTGCCTATAATATCTACATCCACTTTCTTGGGCATTGCTGACACATTTTTACCATTAAAAAGTCCATAAGACAAGATACTTTCCAAATACCTTCTAGTGGTATTTAACCTCTCCTCAAACATCTACATTCACTCAATGTAACAGTATAGACTTGCAGGCTTTTCTTTCATGACAGATTAGGAAATATCAGCTTCAAAAGAGTAAGAGAATTAACATTTAATTTGTATGTGACTCTTGGATCAAAATGTTTAGCCAACCCAGTTAGTTATTCTGATTTGGGTTCTGTGCCAAACTCTCATGGGAGAATGTTCAGTGAAACTATCTAATTGAATACTCTATAAACATACTATAGTATGGAAAGTAAACAATGTACTGAATTGCTTTTAAATGAGTGGACTTTGATTTTCAAAGTTCATTACAGATTATTTTCTAGGTAACAATAACTAATTCTGATCTTGCAATATTCTTGATAAGCTGTTTCATGGAGTAAAAAAGAAATATGACAAGAACACATTGTATCATTATGCAAAATAGATATAACAGAGACTTTTTAATTTTGAGATATTAAATCCATTCATTGTTGTGCTGTTTAATACCAAAATCATGCATGCCTCTGAATCCCCTACTAATTATGCCAATATTGTGTACATCTTCTTTGGGATGTCACTATCCAGGGAATAATCTGAAGACACGCATTTTTGACTTTTGCAAAAGTCAGGTTGCACTGAAAGATAAAGGGCCTTTCTGTGCATTTCCACAGCAAAGATTTACTAATCAAGTGACAGGTACCAGAAGACAAAGGATAGAAGAATTAATACACTGAAGCTATAGAACAAGGAGGTTCAGTGGGGTCTTTCTGCCTAACCAATAGGGCAAAACCCTGCTGTTGATGGGTGGAGGTGGTGGATGGCAAGATGGGAGCCAAAATGTTGGGAATAGAAACATAAGAGATTAGATGTATGTGTTGGCACCTTCATTCTTCAGGTCAACCCCTCAGAGTGGAAAAGAAAAATATCCACATAAGGCAAGGCAATCAAAGAATCCCACATGTAGCCTTGGGAGACCCTATCTGTGACTGAGAAATAGAATGGTGTTTTGAAAATTCTATGCCTTACATGGCATTGAGGCAGAGAAGCAGTAATAGCTGAAAGAGGTGTTCTGTCAAGCAGAGCTGAAGAAAGCTCTTGCAAGGTAACACAGACCTTATTAAGGTGAAAAATTCACCTTAAAATTATAAGACTTTCCCACAATGTGGACTCAAAAGTGCTAAGAGGAGAGAATAGAAGGAAGTATAGGTTGAGGACAAGTAGTTGGTAAGTGTGGGACATTGAAGATGAAGGTAATTACATTATTCTGGGAAGGAGGAAAGGAAGGACAAAGTCAGTGAGTGAGTAGAGAAAGATACCTAGAAAAACTGGGCAGTTACATGGAAAGGACAAAGTTTTAAATCAGAAAAGTGAAGTATTTTAATTGACAAAATCCATTATTAAATTCCATCAATGAGAATGCTGATTCAAGAACAAGATAAGATTAATTATAAAAATTAAAGGCACTCTTTTGAACAATTTAACTTGTGATCGCTTTATATTTTACTGTTGTATTGATGTGCTTATTGCAAGACTAGTAATTTTTATGTAATGATGTAAAATGAACCTAGGTACTCTTATCATTAACTCTATCCCACAAAAATTTAGATATAAACAGAAAGACATCATTAAAACTTCCATTAAAAAATAACAAAAGAAGTTTAAAATTTATAGTATTTAATTATACAGAATTGTACACTTGAAGCCTATATAATTTTACTAACCAATGTCATCTCAATAAATTTAATAAAAATTAAATTTTTTTTCAATTGATTAATTCTTAAATAAAAATAATAAAGTATATTGAATGCCTACTGTGTGTTAGGCACTTGATAATCACTGAAGATACAAAAAGGAATAAAGCATGTGTCTTATCTTTAAAAATTTAACTTCATAACTATTTCTAACAATATTCTTAACTTGAAACTTAAGACAATTTCTACTTTACTTTTTGAATCCTTTTTGTAGTCATTGAACAAGTTTGTTTTGACTTTTATTTGGATTTATTTGGAAAGGTACACCTGTTTTTTGACTGTTTAGAAAATATTAATTATCACCGTCAATATGCTTGCAATATTTCCTGCCAGAAAGAAAAAAACATACATGGCATACATCTCTGTGCTTAAACATCTCAATATCACATAAAATATACAGAGGAAAGCAAACTTTAAACTGTAAACCAGTATGCATATGTGTTTTATTATTTAAACAATAATGATGAGTATCAAAAATCTTCTTAGAATATAAAAACAACCAGGTAATGACCTAGGATCTGTTAAGAACTTTGATTTTCATGTGAATTCCAAACTATTCAACTATGTATTTTAAAACAATATTTATTTTGAAGTTAAGGAAAAACCTGTGACTATGGGATTGCAAATTTTATCCTTTAGTACAAAAATATTTATGTTTCATTTCATCTATTCAGGACCCAAAGAAATATTTATATAGCAACTAACATTTCGATAACTGTTGTTTGCGAATCATTTTGTAATACAATTTCTTGCCTGAAATTTCAGATAAGATTCCATTTGTCCAAACAGATATATCTATGTGAAGGCAAATTTAAATCAGAGCCCTATAAAGCTATAAAACAAAAGGATTAAATGAGATTGAGTGAATTCACACTGTGTGATGAAAATCATCAACGGTATATATAAATGTAATGTCTAATATATGCATGTACTGGAAATGGAAGTGGCAATGTCTTACACATATAGTGATAACTATAGTGATCTTTGAGTTTTACACATATCAGCTGATATACTCCTCTCTATAGGTAGGAATAATGCTGTGCCTTTTTACAGAGGAGGAAACTGAGGAACAGAGAGGGTTAATCTACTGGTAAGCAAAAGAGCCTGCCTGGATTTGGATTTAGGCTATAAAATTTCAGAGTGTGTACACACCACCACTAAAGTCATTTCAAAGATCAAATGCGTAATATGGCTCTGGGATGTCTTGCCTTTCCTACCAAAGACATAAGCAAAACTGACATATATATGGGACTGCCTAATTCTCTACTTCATGTATCGCCTTAGTTCCCTATTAATGTAGCATATATGGAATTGAACTAGAATGTACTACATTTCAGAGAATCTCAGTGTCTCCACAATTGCTCAAAGTTCGCACACTACTTAAGATTAGGAGTCTACTTAAACCCCTTATCCACCGTATTTCTCAATTGTATCTATTGTACAGGTCCTTACATTTCAGAACTTGAGTTTCCCACTCCTTTCCTATGCTCTGAAAACTATCCAAACTCTTTTGAATATTTTTTCTCATATTTCCAGTTTTTCATCTATTGTAGGGGTGGGCAGTAAATTTGTTCTGTAAGGACCAGATAGTAAATATTTTAGGCAATGGTCTAGGTCACAACTCAACTCTGCCCTTGTGGTTCAAACACAGCCATAGACAGCAGAAAAAACAATAAATTTGGCTATGTTTCAAAAAAACTTTTTTTCCTTTTTTTTAAAGCAAGCAGAGGTCTGAAACTGGTATGTGTGCCATAGTTTTCTGATGCTTGATCTACCTTGTTATGAAACACTAGGAAGCATTTATATCTTGCTCCACCTTTGGAGAGGGAAGCATAATGTAAAAATGCTCTCCCTTTTAGAGAAACCACTTAATTCTATGGCACCGCTGTATGTCTCTGTCAAACTTGTATTCTCTTCTCGACCACAATTTTAACTGAAAAATCATTTTGAGCCAATGCTTGTGTAGCCCATGTTTTTACAAACATTATTTCTCTTGATAGCCACAAAAAACCTGTGAGTTGTCTACCCAAATAATTTCAACTTACAGAGATAATTTTCACAACAGGAACTATGATATGGCTCCTTCATCCAAAGCCTGCTCTTTTTACCATATAACACAATTTTTGTATCACATGTGTAATTATTAGATGCATATTACCTATTAAATAGTATTTTTTTCAAAAACTTCCAAGTCCATTTTCTACATTCCACAAATCACTTAATATTTCTGACCTGCCTTCCTAAATTCCATAGAATTATTGGAACTCTGTATTATGACATCAATATGCCTCATGCACTAGATTCAGATGATAGTTTTGATAGTAAATTCTAATGGGGATGAAAAGGAAATGAAATGGTATTACACTACTTACATTAAATGTATTATTCAATCTAATTTAACCTGACAAAAACCCTGAGAGCTAGAAATCACTAGGCTGTTGTTACAGTTGATGAAATGGAGGATCCTAAATTCTAAATAATTTACCCAAGGTTTCAGAGCTGATAAGAAGTAGAAGCAGAATCAGAATTCATACACAGACAGAATAGAAGGTTTGTGCATTTGTGAGACATCACGACATTTCTCACAGCTGAGTTACCTATGGAACCCAATACCAGGTCCAAACTTCCAAATCACAAACATACTTTTTTCTTATGTAAATTATCCTTAGAATTGTCCATATTTCTTAATAAGGACCAAGAAAACTTGTTTGTGTCATTTGAACAGTGAAGTTAAAAATCTCAGAAATAACTTCAATATAAGTTTTATTACTGTTTATGTTCTAGAGAGCTTGGAACACTCTGAATGAAATTAAAATGCATTTCCTTGGTGTGGAATTATGAACATTTGTCAAAATTGTTTTGTACAAAACTCCCTAGGTTTTCACAGCTGTATAAATTCTACCCCAAAGAAATAAGTGCAGACTGAATAAAAACTGATGTGCATTTTTGCATATAATAAACAAAAATCTCTTTATTTTATCTTGCCAATGTCCTACAATAACTTCATTTACGTTGTAACTGTGTTAAACATGTGCAAAGAAAGTACATGACATTTGCGGTGCATTTAATGGTCTTCAATAAGTTTTTCTGGTTAGTTATATTTCTCTAGAGATTACCTTTCCACAGGAACTAATTTTATGTTTTCTAACTAAAACCCAACCTTTCATGCTGTGCATTCAAAGTTACACCAAACATTCTCCACTCTATTAAAAGTAATTGAGTCAGAACATAAAGGTTTTTTAAATGAATGTGCACTGAACATTGTCCAACTTGGTTCAGGAAATAGATTTAGGGAAGTTTTTAATACTCTGCAAACTTTAAGAAGAGGAAATTACCTTTGGTTATTTAAAGCTAGACAAGATTGGACTTTAGAACTTTTAAGACAATGTGCTATCATCAACCCCAAGGCAGTGAAAGAGGGCCCTTATTTTTTCTCTTTTTTTTCTTTTTTTAAGTTACTTAGTGTTTTATTTTTATAAATTGTGTTTTCACTCTTGGAAATTCAAACACCGTATAGTACTGGTTTAGGCACTTAAGATGTAAGATCTAGTTGGTTTTGTGTAATAGGATGCTAAAATTGAAATAGAATCACTTGTAATATCAAACAATAATTTGAGCCCTCAACAACATCAGAAGTTGGGGGTGTTAATGCACATGCACAAAATGATTCTTTGTGACTTTTCAAAGATTAAATTGCACACTCTGTATGGACAAAGGAGGAAATTAAATCAGGATATGAATGAGTCCTATTTTATTACGTAGATGTTCTACAAAGCCTAATACCATTGCTTTACCTGAAAAGTTAATCACTTCTTAAATTATTTTTTCCAATTGTTAACCTTCCAAAGAGACATGCTAGCTTAAAATTAACATGGCCTATTAGTTGCATTCGCTTAAAAGTTCACAGAAATATTTTACAGCTTTTAATTGTTTCAAGTTTATATAAAGGATTAAATATATTTTAAGCATCTACATTAAGTAACGTGATTATTTTATTCTAATCTGAAAACCTAATTATCACCTTCTTATGGAGGACAAGAAACAGCTTTAGAGGCAAATTAATATATCCTATCAGTGGGGCAGTTTGTCACTTTATTAAATAATCATCTTGGCAAATAAGATTGTTATAAGGTTCATAAAATGAAGAAAATAGACAGGAACCCCTCACACGATTACACATTGAAATTAACTTCCCACAGGTCTTTAAACAGTTTACTGCTCTTTCACTGTGTTGGATCATAAAGTAGAAACGACAGCATTAACTTCTCTTTAAAACATAAGAAGCAAATATATGCATATTTCATATTATCTTTTAAATGTAAACAGATTTCAGACACTACTCAGATCTAGCATATATTTCACTATAGACAAGCTTTAAGAAGCATGCTGTGTGTGTTACGGCAACAAGAAATCATGGTGTACTAGTAAAGAGAGTATGTAAAAGAGCTTAAATTATTAAAACTAAGTAATTGCCTAAAATATACAGTTGCCACTAATTTCTGTACATTAAAGAGCTTCTAT
Organism: Rhinolophus sinicus; assembly: GCF_036562045.2. Lineage (NCBI taxonomy): Eukaryota > Metazoa > Chordata > Mammalia > Chiroptera > Rhinolophidae > Rhinolophus > Rhinolophus sinicus. Next base: position 93,337,060 of record NC_133758.1, read on the forward strand.
GTGCTTAAAAATGTGCTATTTGCTTATCTAAATAAGAAGTACATGGAAAAAATATAAAAATAAATGTAAAATATGAGATTCATGAAAAAGACTTTTGAAAGAAACATAATATTACTTGTATTTTTGGAATAATTATAAAATATTTTAAAAAGATCATTAAATACTTCTAAACCAAAGAGGTATGTGGAAAAAAGTTTTATAAATACTATAATCTATGTATTATACAAGAGTAATGCTACTATTCCTAAACCTAATATTCTATGATTTTGGTTTTAAATAAGAATTTCATGTTAGAATGCCCTCAGTTCCAATTAGAAAAGTGTTTAAGACATTTTGGCATTTATTTGGTTAGCAATGCTACAGTTAAGAAAGAGTATCAACACTTTGACTTTTAGTTTGAAGTACAGTCCTTTGCACATCAGATTAAAACTAGTCTTGTTCATCAAATATAATCAAAAGCTACTTAATTAGCAGGACTAAGGTACACAGATGGCCTTTGACCTATCACAGATTGCTCAGATTTTGGCATTTTATAACAAATTCTTAAGTCGGCTGGCGGGCATTCAAAGACAACTCAGATTACACTTTACTAAAAGAGATACATACTTCCACAAGTGAAGGACTACTGGTATAAAGATCTAAGATCTGGAATTAACACAACACTCAGCAAAACAATTTATTTGCCAGTGCGCTTAAGAAAGGACTCTATTTCTGTGTTTTCTTGATCACAAGGATTGCTGCAATGACTGAGTGTGTGTGAGCCAGCGCCCTCTGCTGGCTGGATTCTTCAACTTCTTTAAAGTACTTAGCATCTCTTCAAATTTCACTAATAAGGATGTCCTAAAGCTTAATTGTTTTTGGAAGTAAGAAACTATGGAATGTTTATGTAAAAATTTCAATTTTAAATTGAATTCCAGGCATTCTAACAAAATTAGATTTTCCATGAGAGGCACAATAAAGTTAGACTCTTAAATTGCTTATCCTAAAAACTGAAGAAACACTTCAATAAGCTTTATGCCTAAATAATAAATAAATGCTTCTGAAAAAATGGTATAAATAAGCAAACAAAATAATTTAAATAAATGTCTCTGATAAAACTAGTAACTAATAATAATGCCTAATTACATATTAGTATACTTACGAAAACATATGAAAATATAATTCACCAATGATTTTAGGTCAGTCTCTTCAAAAAACCTAACTACCATTTATTATAGCAAGTATAGTTCAAAATAACGAAACCCAGTCAGATAACTCAATTATCACTACCCTGGATTTTAGCAATGCTCCAGTTTACAGATGATGGAGCAAGAATGACTCCTTTATTACAATGGTTTTTCATCTCCATTCCAGACATTCCATCTAATTCCTGGCCAGTAAAATGATGTGTTGTCTATGGAATTGACCTGCATATCCCAGAGATACCTCACATTCAACAAGCACAGAACAAAATTAATACTCTTCCTCTCACACACCAGCTCTTCTTCCTACATTTACCTCTTGGTTGGTATCGTTACCACCCTGCCTTCATTCACCATTTCCTTTACGTACATAAACATACCTCTAGCAATTATCAAGTTTGGTAACAGTAAACACTTTTTAGTTCTAAAAATCCATTTCTTTAGGCTTATGTCCTTGTTTAAAACCCTATAATTGTTTCATGTTATTTCAAGGATAAAGTCCAAGTTTCCAGTGGGACCAGCAAATTCTTTGTGATCTGAGTAGGATGAACAAACCTCCTTTAATCTTAACGTTTATTATCTAGCTATGTGTCCATCTATGTATCTACATATCTCTGTATCTATCTAGAACTATTTATACTCTCCACCACACCTTGCTATGTTTTATGTTACTTTACCTTAACACATGATATTTCTTCTATTGACTCCACAGTTACTTGTAAAGTGTCTATTCATTTTTTAGAACCATGTGTGAACATTGTGTTTTCTATAAAGCCTTCCTAGCACCATACGACACCACTATCACATTAGAATAATTTTCCTTTTTATTCTTATGCGTGATACTTTGATTACTGCATTCATCTCATAGTACTATACGTTTGCATGTATCTTTCCCCAAATAAACCATAAATGCTAAGAGGCTGGAATGGTATCAAACTCATCTTTTATCCTGAGCAATAGAAGTATTTTATTTTTTATACATACGCATTAAATGATTACTTATCTGGACAAAATGGTTAGTAACTTGCTAAACATGTACACTACAGCAATTTACTTATAACAGTAACTCAGTTATATGTAAATGTCTACAGTGAGAATAATAATAGTAAATATCTCATAGGATTTTGTGTGCATTAAACAAAACAATCCAGGAAAACCATTTGGTAGAGTATATGAAATAGTCCAGCCTTTAAGAACTATCAGTGTTGAGATTTATTATAGTACATTGGTACAACAAAAGACAACTATTAGATCTGAATTCTGGGTATTAGGCTATAAGAACTCACAATGAAAATAAGATGGCCACTATTACACAATTATTTTACATTTTCATGGTAACCCGTCATTTCCTTTTCTGATATAATTTTTCTAATAAAGAAAGGTTAATAGATACAAAGAAAGTAGTAGAATGTTTTCCTTAAACTTTGCATTCTTTTATGTCATATAATAGTTTTTGTTTAGTTTAGATGTAAATATGGTTTAGATCATTAGGTAAATACAAAACAGGATAAAACATCTATTTTGAAATGCAAAAAAGCCAATAAAATTAAAGTTATTGAATATGAATATAAATGGATTTCATACTGATAAATTCACAGATTACATGAATCATGGTGCATGAATGTTTCTATACCATAGAAGGTATTATCAAAATTCCAGATGACCTTTCTAATTTGAGTATACCTTAAAAATTAAAAGACAATGAAGTAAATAAGAAAAAAAGTTAATGATAGATGACAATAAATAAGTAAAACAATACATGTAAAGAACTGAATATGTCTATGCGTAAAAACAAAAAAATTATGCCATCACAGTGAGTAATAAACCTATCAAATTAGAAGTGTGGCATAGGTGGCATGTGGCTTGCTTAGAGATACAAGGACCTGTAAAGATTTAAACTTACAAAGCAGATAAATGTAGGGTTGGTTTCCTGAACGAGTTTTATTATATACAGTTTTCTACATACTACTTATAAGTATTTTTATTACATCACTAAACAGATGAAATAGAAGATGAGTACCATAGAAATTTAGATATAAGCTACTTCCCAAAGCTTGTAAATGAATTTAGAAATGTGAAGTCTGTAAAAAGCCCAACTTATTTTTACATTGTCCTAAGATTTTGACAGAGACTGCTGATTGGCCCCTATTGTCTATTTTCCTTTCTTTCTCTGTGTATCAGAAACTCCCATGCTTTAGGTGGGCACATGAACCCCCAGCAGGAGACCACATTTTCGTGAGCTTTTGCCTTTCACAGTGGATGCTTCCCTAAGTCATAACGTGAGCAGAAGTGACAAGTGCGACTTTCAGTGGAAGAACATGGTGAAGATGCTATGAGCAGGGGACATGGAGATGAGAAGAACACCTTTTGGGGGGATGTCCTCTCTCCTTACCTCAGACAAAAATAGACACTTCCTCCTGGCAGCACTTTGCACTCAATTTTGCACTTAACTTCTGTGATAATCTTTACCACATTTTATTTTGGTTTGTCTTCCCCACTGACCTGCAGGCTTTTGAAGGGCAGGGAGGATATTTAATTATTAACCTTACTTATTTTCCAAGCACTTTCATATTATAGAAATATTTATTACTATAAATGTTTTTTGTTACACATTAAAAATGGAAAGAAAATATGAAATTATGTCAAAGGGGTTTGTGTTAAAGTGGTAAAGATTTTTCTTTGGTTTTCTTCAAAATTTAGTAGTTTTCATAATGAAAACTATAAATGTATTAATCTTTAATTCTTTACTGAGTAAATGATATATAAATGAGTATTCTTAAAATATGAGAAAAAAATATGAGAACATTAGGCCATAAAATGAGAAGGAATTTCCTATGAATCAATATTTGCTTAAGAAAATTATATATATATTTGATGTATATACATAAAACATTTATATTTCAATTAGAGGATAAGTCTCTTTGGTGATTAGTTAGTTTTTTGAACATACTTAGTTTTCTCTCAGCACTTAGAAAGCTTTTCAGAGAGCAGAGACCTAGGTTTTAAAACCTTTAAAGACATGTTACATAGCAAATCAAAGAAACACTAAAATAAAATAAGAAGGCTCATACACAACACAAAAAAGAAAAATCAGTTTTGAACAAATATTGCTCATTCTGTTCCACACCAAAGATGTGAGAGACAGAGAGAGAGGGGTGGGGCGGGGGCGCGAAGGAGGTTGGGAAACAAAATGAAACTCAGGGGATACACTTTTAATTAATTATTTGAAGATAAAGGTACTAGGCCCTATCAAATGCCTTTTATAGAATAAAATTATTCTAATACAGCTTTTAAGTCCTTTTAAAGTTGATTTGCAGAAAGTTTAAAGTACCTTTAAAAACTAGCTTAGGACTTGAATATATCTATACACCAATGTAATCAGCAGCATTATTTACAACAGCCAAAATAACCCAAATGTCCATCACAAGATGAGTGAATAAACAAAATGTGGTATATGCATATGATGAATTATTCAGCCTTAAAGAGAAAGGAATTTCTGACACATGTTATAATAGAGACTAGTCTTGAAGACATTATGCTAAGTAAAAGAAGCCAGTCACAAAAGGACAAATATTTTGTGGTTCTACTTACATGAGGTACATAGAGTAGTCATATTCATAGAAACAGAAAGAAGAATGGTCATTATCAGAAGCTGGAGGGAGGGGAGGGAAGGGAGTTATTGTTTAATGGGTACAGACTTTAGTTTGGGAAGAAAAAAATAGTTCTGGATATGGATGGTGTTAATGGCTGCACAATAATGTAAATGCACCTAATGCCATGAACTATACACATAAAATAGTTAAAATGGTACACTTTTCATTACATATATTTTACTATAATGAAAAATTAAAAAAGTAGTTTGAAATATAGCATATGACTCAAATTTTGAAAAATTTTTCAAACAATATAAACACCTAGCTTCATTCCTATGACTTTAATAAAAACCACACAAATGCATCTGTATAAACAAAAATAACCTTTATTCAGCATAAAGAATTCTACAAGTTTGTTAGTTTTGGTATGTAATAAAGACTATATTAAAGGGGGAGGGGAGTTGTAGAAGAGGGTAAAAGGGGTCAAATATAGGGTGATGAAAGGAGAACTGACTCTGGGTGGTGAACACACAATGTGAGAAATTGATGATGTATTACAGAATTGTACACCTGGAATCTATGTAACTTTACGAACAACTGTCACCCCAATAAACTTTAATTTAAAAAAATTAAGAAATAATAACTAACAACTAAGAAGAATATTGAAAACAGCAATCAGGAAGATCTTCCTTTATTTTAAATGTTTTCATAGCCTAGTGCAACTGTCATTTTGTCACCCTTTCCTGTGAACAACCAATTCCAAGATTAATTTCCTGACTATGTACTTAGCTCTTTATTGCCAAACTCCCTTGAGGTATAAAAATACAAATACCATACGGTTTCATTTATATGTGGAATCTAAAACAAAACAAAACAAACAAACAAACACACAAACATAACAAATCAAAACAGACTTATAGAAAAAGAGACCAAAGGAGAGGTTGCCAGAGGGGAGAAGGATGGGGGGATGGGTGAAAAAGATAAAGGGGAATATAGTCAATAATATTGTCATAAGTTTGCATGGTGACAGATGATCTAGAATTAGTGGGGTGAGCACAATGTGAGGTATAAACACGTCAAATCACTACATCGTATACCTGAAATTAATATAACTAATATATTATATACCAACTACACTTAAGTTTAAAAAAAATAGCTTAAAACATAAGATCATGGATGAAAACAAACATATTTTTAAAACAATTAAAAAAAAAATCATTTCAGATCCCTTCAGAGACTATATTACCAGAATCATGATTTAACATACATCTCATGCCCTGAGTCCTTTGGGCCTCAACTTTTGATATTCAAAAGCCAGAATTATAAAATTTCAAATCTACTCTCAAACTTTTGTCTCTATAATACATTTCAAGTCTGTTGACATTTAATAACTGAGAACTGTGATCCCTTCCTTCCCAACCCTTTCATGAAGTAGTAGACACATTAGAGTTTGGAAAAAAGAAAGGCCAGATAGTTAAATCAAAATACATCAAGAAATTATAAACACAATAAGTAGTATTTCAAATTATTAATCCTCTACAAATTCTGCAAGAAGGGAGTGCAGGGTGGTTTGGGAGCCAAACCTAGCCTGATGGAACAAGGGAGGAGTAGCCTCAGGACGAGGCAACTAAGCAGATATCAGTCTAATAAACAGCAAAGGCCAAAATAAAAGGAAGGAAGGGCAGGTACAGAAAAGGGGAAAGGAAAGATCCAAAGTCAGGCTAGGTCCCAGATCGTGGAAGGCCTTATACATTAATAAGGACCTGAGAAATCAGTCAGTTTGATAAAGGAAGGTAAGTTAGCATTTTTCAAAGATCACTCTCAAAGACATTTCAAGAGATTAGAGAAAAGAATATATGCTGAGGAAAAAGTATATCTCAGAATTCTGAGAACGGTTAACAATTATGGCTTGGTTAGACAGCAGAAGAAGCCATAAATAAAACTCAAAGCTTAGTATAAGCAGTTAAGATGGTGTGTTTAATGGACTAAGAAAGAGAAATTGACAAATTCAATTTCTGTAGAGGTAAAAAAACATATATATAACCTAGGAACTTAGAGATGTTTTGTGACCTCAATGAGAACAGCTGCACATTAGTGGAATGGAATACAGATTAGATTGTTTTTTCATAAAGGAATGAATGAGTAATGAAAAAGTGTAGAAAATTTATTCAAAGAGTGGCTGGGAATGTCACTGTAGTCCTTTCTATAAAGATGAAGCCGTATTCTGTTATTGATACACTCTATCTAAAGAAAGCTATATATAAAATATACCATACCATTTATCACCCTCACCAATTCTCAGCAAATAAGAGGTACCTTTACCCTTAGGTCTAGCATGATAAAAATATGGGTGCCCAGTATAAGGTCTCAAGGTCAGTGTCAGTGATTAGCAGTAAGTGGTATTAGTGAAATGCAACCAGCATTAAGACTGCTCAAATATTACTAGAAGCAGAGGACCCAGAAAATGAGGTAAAAAGAAGGGAATTGGAAATTCCAACATAAGTTATAACTCAAGAACCAAAAGAGAGTAAGTTCCATGGGAAGAAGGGACATAGAGAGACAAGGAGCTATTTCAGAGGGACAGTTTATTCCTGACTGTGTGTACATGTCTTAAAAGCATGAGCTTTGGTTCTGCTACCATGTTTTCCTGAAAATAAGACCTAGCCGGACAACCAGCTCTAATGCATCTTTTGGAGCAAAAATTAATATAAGACTTGGTCTTATTTTACTATAAGACTGGGTATGATATGATATGATATAATATGATTAATATAATACTGGGTCTCATAGTAAGTTTTGCTTCAAAAGATGCATTAGAGCTGATTGTCCATCTAGGTCTTATTTTCGGGGAAATACGCTACTATGAATCGTCATGTAGTCAGTATCAACGTCTGTAAAATGAAAACAGCAATAGTTACAGAGGAGATTTACTCTGAGGAACAAAGAAAATATTGTATGATAAAAAACACTTAATGACTTGGAAGAGTTATTCCTAAATAAATAGTAGACTTTATTATAATTCTATGTTGTGATTATCATTCCCATTAAACTCTAAGCTCTTTTGAAAGAAGAACCTGGTATTATTCATCATTGAAAACCCTTGTGTGGAGTATTAAAATATGTTTTGATACTCCTCTGATTGAAAGGTGTTATTGATGTCCCCTTTCTTTGAATCTGAGTGAGTTTTTGACCACGTCAATCGAAATAAATGCAGTGAACATGAAATCATGTGACTTTCGAAAGTAAGTCAAAAAAAGGCCAAAACAGCTTCTCATTGTCCTTTTGAAACATTCACTTTTGGAGGACTGAGCGTCCATGTCGGAAGTTTGGCTATCCCAGGCCACCACACTGTGAGAAAGCCCAGGCCGCATGGAGAAACCTATGCAGGTACTTGTGATGGTTCATTTTACGTGACAACTTGAGGAGTTACAAAGTGCCCAGATTAAACATTGCTTCTGGGTGTGTTTTGAGAGTGTTTCTGGATGAGATTAGCATTTGACTTGGTGGACTCAGTATATTACCTTTCCCAATGGGGGGTAGGCATCATCCAAACTGTTAAGTGCCTGAATAGAATAAAAGGCAAAGGATGGAGGAATTCCCCCTTTTTCCACTGCCTCATTGATTGAACTGGGATAGCTCATCTTCTCTGATCCCCTGGATTGACACGATCATCTCCCCTGGTTCTCAGGCCCTCAGACTCAGATGGAATTACACCACCACTTTCCTGGGTCTCCAGATCGCAGAAGGCAGATTGCAAAACTTCTTAGTCCCCGTAACCATGTGAGCATGTTGGTTCTGTTTCTCTGAAGATCCCTGACTAATATAGTGCTCCAGGTAAGGTCTCAACCAACAAACAGCATCAGCTACCAGACATGAGAGTAACCAAGCCTCAGGTGATTCCATCCCTTAGATGTCAATTCACTTTCAACCATTGAGTCTTCCCAGTTGAAGGCCCAGATGTGAAGAAGCAGAGACTCCATCCCTGCTTTGCCCTGATTCAATTGCTGACCTCCAGAGGCTATGTACATACTAAAATGGTTGCTTCATACAGTTAAGCTTTCAAGTAGTTTGTTATCTAGTAATAGTTAACAGAAGAGATTTTGATAATGTGGAAGTGCTGTGCAGCCATTACAAAAACAAAAACATAAAAAATGTGACATTTGCTTTGAACCTGAATGGTGAGCAGAACCTGGAAGGGACAGGACACTCACAAGACTTAGGAAATTGTTAGTGAGGGTTTAGACAATATAGGAACAGTGTTATTGGAAAGGGGAGGAAATTGATCCCATATTATTATGGTGGCTAAAAGTTTGTTATGAAGCAGTAGTAACTAGGATAACTTGGCAAATCCTACCAAATGTTGACACAGTGTGTTTGACAAATAAAATCTTTTAAAAATACCATAAAGTTGTAGCATTTCTGGTATTTTTCTTGCTAGAAACTTAGGTGGGAAGAGAGAGACTTCTGAGAAATTAGAATAAAAATATTCCTATATTAATAAATCAAGATTTTGTGCTTACACTTCCTAACTCTCCTCAAGAGTTTTGCATTATATTAAGGAAACATTTTCTTTATATTTTAAAGCTAGTCCAGGTGAGTATGAACATATAGGATGAGAGCTGCTTAAGTAAGAGTCCCTATAGTGTAAAAACACTGGTCATGTAGAAACACAAAGTATAACATACAAACTTCAAAATGCTGCATATGTGAGAATATTATTTTTTTCTCTTCAAAGAAAAATTAATGTGAGGGAAATCTTTTTTAAGAAAAGTAAATCAGCCATTCAAGGTTAACATTTTAGAACTAATTATGTTCAGTCAGAAAATAATGCTGAACATATCCACATAAGAACATGTATTCCAAAAGAAAAGGCATTAGTGATTAATGCTTGGGTGGAGCAAGAAGCAATGGATAGTATCTAATTAGTTCCAATTAGCCATGCCAGGGGATTATTTTCTAGGTAAAATTACCTTATAATGAGGTGATTAACCTCTTTGGAAAGAGTTCAAGATAGACTAACTTTATACTGAATATGCCCTATGAAGAAGTGCTATAACAAGGGTCCTCAAATTTGTTGCCAGGGATAATTCCTACTAAGAATCAATTGATTTCATTCTAGAACAACCAAAGACTTTTATTATATTATTGATAGAGTGAACTCTAAAGCATCTAGATGTTATAAATTAGGTATTTAAACTTCATATGAAATTAACTAACCTAGGTGGCACTAACTTTTTCTAAAGGCTATAACATTCAAACTCTTATCAATTCCAAATTCTAGCCTATAGGTTATCTACAAACATCAAAAAAAAAAAAAAAAAGAAAAGTCTGCCATTGACATTGATCAATGTCACAGGCTTATTCCCCAAAGTCAGCTGTCCATTGTCTAATTAGTTTAGTGGATCCCCTCAGTCCCCGGAGCACAACTGGTTCTTGTTATAGTTATAGAGACTAATGCTTGAGGGGAGTGGGTCTGAGCACACAGGAAACAGAGCTTCAATGTTTTAAACACAAAAACACTTGGTAAATTGGGAATAGGGTGCTTAGAAACTGTAGCTTTTACTGCTGGCTAAACTTACATTTGCTTTTTTCCTTAAAATTGATAATTTATTTATATGGACTGGTTGAAATTTTATACACATAAATTTGCATATAATCTAATGCATATATAGTTGGTGTCAACTTGAAAAGAACAAAAAATAATTTAATTTTGTGTTCTAATTTGAAAAATATTTCCTGAAAGATTCCATGTAGGCATAGAAACTGTAATCATTAGATTTTTTTTCTTAAACTACTTTCTTACTGTTCAGTACTCTTCCCTATAAGAAAATACTCTATCATGCGTGTTTCACCTGTGATTTTGTGCACATGTCTGAATCAACTACTGTTACTTCATAAATCTTGTTTCTCAATTTGGTATCCTAGAAAGTGAATGTGTGCATCTGTGTGTATATAAAATTTTTGCATAAAACACATGCAAATTCATGTAAAGCAAAAACACAAATCCTAGGACGAGACAAGCAAAATCAAGGAGGAAAATATTGGGAAGATTTGCATGGAATGATACTCATAAAATGTAAGAATCTTATAAACAGAAACTAGAAATAAATGTTTCTTTTTCAGCTAAATCAGAGAGTATACAAGCAACCTTATATACTTGAACATATATTCTTTAGAGCTCAATGGTCACCTGAATTGGGGAGCCCCAGAAAACATCCTTAGGTCTGTACTATTACAATGTAGACTTTTTTTTCTAGTTTATATTCTTCTACAGAAACTATCACTATCTAAGGTTTCTATGTAACTCCAAATTCATTTTCCTCTTATGCCACAGAGATTGGAAAGATTCAGTGTCTAGATGGCTACCTGTCATATAAAAGGGGCTGCATATTAAACATCTATAGAATAAATAATTAACTAATCAATGGCAGATAAGCAGTATTTTATCCAAACTTTAGGGCCCTGATTGGAAGACAAATATACCACTGAATAATAAATAATTTAGTGAATAAATTTAGCAAATATCTACTGAGTGCTAATTATGGTTCATGTACTGTATAGATACTAAAATCCCAGAGAGAGTTTCATTTCATGATCTCGCAAGGCCTATTGTCAAAAACATCAAGAATCACTCCACAGGATGAGTGCAATTTTAAAGGCATAGCAAATTTTCTAAATTCATTTATGATATTAATTTGGTAATTTGGAAAACATAGACTATTTTTAAAATTAGGGTTACTAATACAGTAATATCACATTGTCAGCCTATTATACGCATTTGTCAGTTTTGTTTCTTTTCTTCACACATTTGGAAGGCAAAACTTTCCGACATACCTAATATCACTATGTAGAATCTGAGTTAAATTGCCTTATTTAAATTCACACACCAATTTTAGTTTTCTAGTTGTAGATTTCATCATAAAAAGCAGAAAGTAGTACAGAAATGAAGAACATACATCTGAATCAGGTGGGGATGAGGGTGGGGGTGGCTAAGAAAAGGATCTTTATGTCATTAAAGGAGTTAGAGACCAGATACTTTTAAATAACCATTGTGGATTTAATGAAATAGTATCTTTGTAGAGTGTTGTTGGCCTTCAGTGTTTGTTAGCAAATGGTACTATGCACTGTATATTAAGAATTTGAATTGGTTCTCTGAACACAAGCTATGACTACACTATTAAAAACTCCTTGTAAAACCGCCAATACTTTTTCTATACCTAGTTCCTATTTTGCATATTACTTTAAGTCCTTGTCAAAGTTACATGGTTTTATTCATGGAATTAAATAGTTCTGCATTTCCCCCCAAATTATTATAAACCTTTATACTTGTCATTTTAATTGGTGCATACTTTTGTGTTTTAGTTTATAGTTATTAATGTCATTATTTTTTTAAAGCAAGAATTTAAATTGCTCCACCTATATAGAACCAGGAGAGGCATAATGTACATGAATTATAAAAATGGAAATAAGATTGTACATATTAATAGGCAAGTTATATAATTATTTTAAATACCAATATTATGTAATAAATAGTTTTAAATAATAGTAGCATAAATACTTTAAGGATGATTTTGTTTTAAGTCTAAAAGAACAGAAATATGTATTAAAATTCACTTTGAAGAAAATCTTAAAGTTTAGACAGTTGAACAGCATGCTACCTTTTAACAGTTGACTTAGATTTACATAGAAAATTTGAAAAGAATATGATATAAACCTCTCAAGTAGCACTCTTTTAAGCACCGGAAAAATCATTATCTTTCCCAGTTCTTTCAATTTCTGTCATAAGAAGCATAGAGAGCAGGACTATATATTTTGGTAATTAATTTCCTTAAGATAATGTTGGAAACATCATGTTCTTTAAAATATAAATGAATTTCAAGGTGAGCATTCTAGAGGATAGTATTAATGGCATATGATTTATTGTGACAAGAAATCTGATCTGAAACACCATTATTAGGAGTACCAAAAAAAAATCCATTTGCAAATTCCTGAAAATATGAAAGAGTGCTATGGCTGAACCTGTCTCAATGTTGAAATCTGAAAATCTGTCCTTTTAAGCATGAAATTGCTTGTGCACAATATCTGGCATAGAAATTTATTAGAAAACGTTCATATGCTAAATATGTTGCATTATAGTTCAGGGAATTACTTAAATGCTTATAATCCTGAGTGAGAAGGCTTAATCTATAAAAGTGCAGGCAGAAATGTATATGCCTAATTGACAGTAAAATGTATAATTTTGGGTGGATTGTTATCTTAAAAAATAGTTGGTCAATAATACAATGAGCATCTACTCTACACCTGGCATTCTTTGAACTCACAATAGAAACAGATAGATATGTGTCAGTCTAGAAGGTGTTTTGTAGTTATTACTGCTCCAAGTGAAATATTACTAATTTATAACATTAAACTATGCAATCAAGATTTACTCGTGCCTCAAATTTGTACACTGGGGTGTACAAACACATTGCTGTAAATGGCATCTTACCACAATGAACAGCAGGGAATGTTATAAATTAGTACTGTAATTGATAATAAAATAAGTAGATATATGTGGATAATAAACACCTGTATTATTAAAAAAATAAAATATTCTAGAGAACAGAATTCATTGGCCACTGACACTTGAAGGAGGGTTACAAATACTGGCATTCTTATACGTAGGCTGTCAAATTTTTGAGGATCACATAAATTTATTGATACACCACTGTATACTTTTAATTTTCCTTTCTTCCTCCCATCTCGCCCATCTCTATCTGTCTCTGTCTTTCTTTGTCTCTCTCTCTCTCTCTCTCACCCTCTCTCTGCAGAATAATTTTGGGACAAACATGACAAACATCATTAAACTTTTTTTAACCTTTAGATTTCTTAAAGCCACTAATGGGCTTTCAAATTGTGAAACTACTGAAGGGGTACACTGCATGCCGCATTTTCCAAACAGCATTTTTTAAAACCAATTTTAATACAGGAATATCGACACATGAATGCTTAATAGAATGGCATGAGGGTAAGCACAGGCTAGTCGATTCTACAATATGGTTTTATGTATATTAATAAATATGTTCATTTCTAGGACACTCAAGGTATATTATCAAATGCTAAATCTATAAAGTGAATATAATTTCATTGTTACATCGATTTACGTTTACATATTTCATGAAATAAAATTAAATCTTGTAAAATGAAATGTCTTTTTATTCTAGATGTAAAGAAAACTTATAGGTGCAAATTTTTAATTAGATTATTTTTGACTTAATTTTTTAATATACATGGCACAAAATTCAAACAGTACAAAATTCAAACAGTGAAGTAAAAATTCAGTCTCCACCCAAACCACTTGGTTCCCTTTTTCCAAACAGAACCAGGGTTAAAAGATTTTTGTGAATCCTTCTACAGATTTATGTGCAATATATGTATTCATAGATACACTTTTTTCTTTAAAATGAAACTTATAGCTGCCTGAACTATGAGAGAAAAAGCAAACCATAACACAATGATTTATCATTTGTAAGGTAAGAAAGAACACAAGGCAAAAACCTACGGAAGGTATTAGAAATAGTTTTCATATGTTTTGATAAACATTTAAATAGGTAAATTTGATGAAAAATCAGATAGGACCTCACTAATCATGAAACTGTTTACTAGGATGATTCTTGTATAAAGTAACACACAAAAGTCTAGAGTTAAGAAAAATCTATAATAATTCTGCAAATACATTTAACAGCACTTTTTTTATGAACAAACATGGAAGAAAAGTATGTCAATGTACTAGTGTGAGTCAAAATTGAAATAAATATAAGAATTTCCAGAGGCAGGCAGTTGTCTAAAATGTGTTTTGTAACATTCATGACACAATTTCAACCTAGACAAACAGAGATCACAGAACCTTTGGCTTTGAACATTAATATATAAATCGCTGAAATAAATATATATATATATATATATATATATATATATATATATATACATGTATATATCATCTATATAAATGCTGATTATGATTTTGAAACTTCATGAAGTGAACAGAGTAGAAATTGGTATAATTGAGGCAAAACATGATTTACTTCTTCTGCCCATTTTTCCAAGGGAGTGGGTGAAGATAGCCATATTTCTTTCGAGAAACGGGGGAGATACAAAGCCAAAGCTTTCCCTATTTCCCTGAATATCAGAAAAAGTCAATGTCTACGTTATGAAGGGAAAACTGTTCATGTATTGCTATGGTGGCAAAATTTTGGTTATCAAGAATTTTCTCCTTGAAGAAACAGTCTCTAAAAGAAGTTTACATTAGCATTGCTAGGTCTCTGGTCTATTTGCCATTTAGTTGAGGTCAATAATGGACAAATAGTACAAAGACTAGAGGACTTTGATGAGACCTTTGTAATATAAAGTTAGTTAGCATTACCAAATTAGAGCCCCATGTTTTTTTTCTTTGGGATTTGGGGTGATCAACCCTTCACATATTAGCCATGTAAACACTTCAGCATGTCTTAATAAACTATTATTTTCACTTTACATTTGAAATCTTTCTTTTCAGCACATGAGAATGGACTAGAGATGACCACATTGCATTTCCCATTGTAATTGCAGTAAAACCTAAAAGGAACATTTGAATTCATTCACACTCTTGTCTTAATACTTACACACCAAGCCTTATTCAGTGATCATATGTGAAACATATTACAGCACATAGTGATCCTTTTAATGATATATTTATCAATAGCAACCAACATTAAAATTTCATCATTTATCTTACCTGCTGTTGAATTTCTCTGGGTGTTTTTCTCTCATGATGTGGAATCTGTGTGCAATGGAGGCATCCTAAGGAGAGAAACAGAAAGGAAAAATGGGACAGTTTATGATCCAATTGTCTTGTGGAAATAAAGATTAAAAGAGAAAATATTAGTTAATAATATTTCAAAATTAACTTTTTTTTAAAACAACAGCATTGCCAAGAAGATGTTCTGAAATTATGCAAAAATATGTATTCCACATAACTCCTGTGCAAGTCTGATTTATGCCACCGTTTCACCATTGGTAACTTGTCATATGGACTTCTAGGAATTGATTTTTCCTTAATTTATATATCTCCTTTAATAAATTGTTTTGGTCTCATGCTCAAGGTTTAAGATAGTGCATGTGAGCATATATGTTAAAAGTCGTTGAGAATATTGTTACACAGAGCTGGAATGATGGACTAAGTGGAGAAAAGCTCAGGAAGAGAAGCTCCTAGTCCTTTGAAATTAATCATGGTAAAAAAGACAGTGGGAGGATACATATCTAGTAAAGCTAAGTATAGTACATGACTTTAAAGTTTGCTAACAGTGTCTTGGATGTGTAATTATTAACTGTTTTTTCCATAAGCAACTTTCTGACACAGGTATCTTAACTTGTTTAATGAAGAAAAACAACAAATAGAAACTTTTAATTTTGGATTATTGGTGACAAATATAACTAGGCTCTGAGACCCCAAATGCTGGTGTTCAGGACCCTAATGGATATTTGTTCTTTTTAGGAAATCCATTCAGAGTTCCTGTAAGACAGGATCGCACTGAATGTGTGAGATTCGTGGAATACTGTGATTCTTAGCTTTTCAAGCACAAAATTTCTGTTGACTTTAAACAGTTGCCCCTGTTATTCCAAGAAAGGAGATATTTTCCCATTCCTCATCTACACTTGATTAATCATTCCAATGAGAAACTAATATATTTACCAATCATCTCAACAGAAACAGGGCGATTGTGATTAACTGCTAATTCTGTTTCATAGTGGAGATAAAGGACAAAGAAAAACCAAGCACAAAGGAAATAAAGAAGTTGTGTAATTGAGAGAATCTCCAAAACACTAATCAAGGACTAAAAGTCTAATGAATGAAATGAAAAGACTAATGTGCTTACTCATGCATAACAAAACATGAGGCACAACAAGAGAGGGACCAATGCCCACTGCAGATGGCAAACAGAGAGTGGCTTTTTCCTACAAGATAGAGCTGTGACAGACGTGTAATTTTTTCTGTACACTTTGTCCTAAAAAAATTGTCAAGTACTTGAATTAATCCATAAATAAAAAGAACACAGGTGTATAGAGAGGTATGTATAGAAACAGCATTTATAAAAGAGTTACCAAAAACAAAACAAAACAAAACAAAACAAAACCACCTCTATGGTTTGATATTCTAAGATATAACTGTTATATATACATGGTCAACTTCCTGGTTTGCTAAGAAGCAGGGAAGTCAGGATGGTTCACTTTTATTGCTACAATAGTTCTCAAACCCAGTCACAGAGTTTCTTTTTTTCAATTTTCACTAATAAGTCATAAATATATTCTATTTTAGAATGTGAAGTTGTCCTATTGTGTTGTGAAATTACAGGAAAAATCTGAGTTGGCCTATTTATGATAAATTATGCAGCATGACCATTAATTAATTTTTAAAAATCATTTATTTTAACTCTAATCTGTTTCAAAATCAATTTATAATACCTTATAATTAAATGCATACAGCCAGCAGACCTGTACAACAAAAGCAAAGAAATATGAATCAAGTACTAAGAAAGAATGATCAATATTGGTTATCCATAGGGAGATTATCATTGAATTTACTTCTGCTTGAATTATTTGTTTCTACTAATTTAGAGAACTGAGACTTTAAAAAATAGATTGTGTAGTATAATTTGCTTTATAAGCAGATACTTTTGCAGTAACAAATCTCTTCCTTTCCCAAGGAACAGAAACAGGGGTGGGGGGTGGTGAGGAGAGAAGAGGAGAGGATCAGAAGAAGACTATTTAAATAGACTGGACTATAACTGAGTAAACTCCTAGAAATATAGAATGGAAAATAGCCAAAGATAAACTTAATGTTAGCTCTACCTCCAGGCTACTTGGGTAATGGATCATAAAGAGAGGGGGAAAAATAAAAACTACCAAGTAACACTGGCATGCCTTTCCTGTGTTGAATGGGTTCCACCACAAAGAGAGTTAGCTTTGCTGACTATGGGATTGATAAGGAACAATGACAGCAGGTGTTCATTTGGATGAGAATTCACACTAAATTCCCATGGGACCCTGTCCCTTTGGCATAACCCCAAAAGGCCTGAAAGAGAACTGCCAAATGCTGTAAACTTATCCAGCAGCCTTATTTTAGGATTCTCTAAAAAGAGACCAAATAAGAAAAAGCTAAAATAGTATTGTTTTCTTTCTTTTTTTCCTTTTTTTTTTTTTTTAATATAAATGTTGTTCTCCTCAATGTATTGCAAGTTTTAGGAAAGAGAAATTAAATCAGCATCACTTCCATAACCTGGAATACGCAACTTTGAATTCAGACAGATTTCACTTCCAAGACTAGTGACTTTCAACAAATTATTTATTTATTGTGAGTCACAGCTTCCTTATCTTTAAAAAAGGATAGTGATACTCCTTTACAGTAGTCTGGTGGAGCTATTTTGAGATTTTTCTAAATAGCAATTGTAAGAGTATTCTCTACAGCTGGGTTGTTCATTATTTTATATTCACACCAGTATTTTATTGAAAGTAAGAAGGGTTGCTATTGCTAAAACATAAATTTCATAATTTTGAAATGTGTATTTCCTGACTCTCAAATTGTTTTTTTATTATTTTCTAAACTTATAAAATACTTTTGTTTTGAATTAATTTTAAGAATAAATTCTAAGAAATAAAAATAAAATACATCCATCTTTATTAAAGCAAAACAAATTTAAATCTCAATATATTGATTTTCTAAGAAGCAAAAAGTAATTTTTCTTTTCTTTTCTTTTCTTTCTTTCTTTTTTTTTAAGGAGGGCACAGCTCATAGTTGCCCACGCAGGGATTGAACCAGCAACCTTGGTGTTATTAGCCCCACGCTCTAACCAACTGAGCTAACCAGCTGCCCCCAAAGTAACTATATATATACATATATGTACATATATATACACCGTGTTTCCCCAAAAATAAGACCTAACCGAAAAATAAGCCCTAGCATGATTTTTCAGGATGACATTCCCTGCACGTAAGTCTTGATGTGTCTTTTGGAGCAAAAATTAATATAAGACCCGGTCTTATTTTCGGGGAAACACGCTATATATATCTCAGAAAATCAGCTTCTTAGCTCCATCTGTATTTAATACTTTGTCACTGGTATTTTTCTGAAGAATGATTTTTTCTTTTCCTGTAAGGGCTGTTTGTTATAATTATTTTTTAATAAAGTTACCCTAATTCTCCAAAGTTGCATTTTAAATGATTAATTTGAAAAATCTGATTATTTTGTGAGGATCTTAACATTTTACATTGAGAAAATACTCTATTAAGTGCTGAGATACCGGAGCTTATAGCAAATTCTACTAAGAGAAGGACAGTTTGAACACTAATATTTTTCTTGAAATGTAAAATATATCTGCCCAAATACTGTAATAGGTACTATCTTTTTGTTCCATTTAAAGAAATTTCTCTGAAAAATGTTTTCACAAAATATGCCAAATAAGTTTTTTTATTTTTATTTTGGATTATTGTATTATGATTATACCAAATTAAATACAGTCTTAGTTTCTTTCCATTTCAGCATAGAATATAAAATTAGTCAATTCCAAAAGAGGATCATCAGAACAGTTATTCCAAATGAAATTATGGAATTTAAAGTTAAACTTTGCATACTAGATGAGTTTTCATTGTTAAAATAGTTAAGTTCCTCTTTAATTTTGGATGGATAAATTGCAATATCCCCCTCTGTGTGACCATTATTTACTTTTTTTTATAACTGTAATTTCATAAAAACCTTCAAAAGCTGTATTTGTTGAATATCTTAAATATTTCCGACTCACTTTCTTTTCTTCAAGGTATTATTTACATGCAATAAAATTCACCAATTTTAAGTATACAATTCATTAAGTTTTGACAAAGGTATATAACCTTTGTCGAATAATCACTTTTACAATCATGATATAGAAAATTTCTATCATCCTGAAAAGACCCATAACCCCTTTATACTTATATATTTTAATACTTATATACATCCCCCCTTCTACCCAGAAAAAACATTGATCTGCTTTCTGTCACTGTAGTTTACCTTTTCTAAAATTTCCTATAAATTGAATTTAAGAGTATTCTTTTGTCTGGCTTCTTTCCTTTACTATCATGCTTTTGAGATTCAGCCATTTGTCCCAGTATTAGTTGTTTCTCCCATTTCATCGCTACGTAGTATTCTATTGAATAGATATACCACTATTGGTTTGCTTATTCAATAGTCGCTGACTTCATGAATTTATGAATAAAGCTACTGTGAACTTTTGAGCACAATTCTTTTTGTAGACATGTGTGATTATATCTTTTGGGTAAATACCTAGGAATGAAATTGAAGGGTTGTATGGGAAGTGTATATTTAACTTTATAAGAAACTGCCACATTATTTTTCAAAGTACTTGTACCATTCTGCATTTCTACCAGTAATACATGAGAGTTCCAGCTATTCCACATCTTTACCAACACTCCACATATACACCAACTTTTGGCAGTCCTTTAAATTTGGTTTTTCAGACCTTTATCAGATTTTGAAATTTTAGATAAGAGATCATAGTCCTACAATGTATTTCCCATCTGCAAAAAATAATCCTTGCTCTCCTGACAATCTTTACCTGAATGTACTAATTATATAATGTTACTATTTGTTAAGATTTTAATTTAAGAAAATTACACCAAAAACTACAAGTGAGATTGCCTCATCAGCACATTTTATCATATGTTGATATCTGTTGTCCTGACTTAATAAAGAGAGTAGTTTCTGGAGGAAACATTATTGCAATTTTCTGGTTTCTCTTCACATCCCATAAATCTTTCACTAGTTACAATATTTTAATCTTGTCTGAATCCATATTATTTGCATTCTTTCAAGTCCAATTGCATTATTTTTTTTTTTTCTATTAGTTTCAGGTGCACAAAACAATCCAATAGTCAGACATTTCATTCCCTACAAAGTGACAACCTCCTTCCCCAATCTACTGCCCCCCTGACATCATACATATCTATAACAATTTCATTGACTCTATTCCCTATGCTGAACTCCATATCTAATGACTATATGTAGATACTAAATAATAGTTGGCATACAATATTATTGCCATGGGGATATGAAAGACAGTTTGGGGAATATAGTCAATAACGTAAAAATTTTGTAGGGTGTCAGATGGGCATGTGTCCAATATATATTATTATTTGTATTTAGCATGATGTTTAGAATCCATAACTAAGCTAAAGTTACATATGAGAAGATAAGAATAGGCATCATAAATTCTGTATGGTAACTACATGAAGTGGGCATGAAACATTCAAACAGCAAAACTTTAGAAAGGTAGAATTTCTTGCTTTGACAACAAAGCCTTAATTCAACCCAAGATACCCCTGATGAGTATCTATTAAAATTGCACTAGAGGTCTTTAGAAATGCAATAGACCAAGAAAAAATAAGAAGGGGTTTATGTATTATAAAACAAGTGAAAGCAATCCTTATTTATAGATAGCATAATGTTCTGTATAGAAAATCCAGAGGAATCAACTAAAATGTACATAAATTAGGAAGAGTTTAATGAGTTGTCCAGATATATGGATCATGAATAGCAAAAAATTAGTAGAATTGACTACATTAAAACAAAGAAGTAAAAAATTACCTCATTCACAATGACAATAACTACAAATAATAAGGGGGAAGAAAACTACCCATGTGAGTCCTATAGAAAAACAAAATAATAATTATGAAAGGGCACAGAAGAAGAATGAAGCAATGGAGATGCATACCATCCTGAGTTACAATGATTTATGGAATTGGGATTAGAGAATGTGAGGGGGTGTGTACAGTTTCTTCTGCTCTTAAAAATGAACCTGAACCTGAACCTTTCTGTATTAGACCACGTTTACTGTCTCATGAAATTGTTTTTTGTTGTGTGTGTGTGTGTGTGTGTGTGTGTGTGTGTGTGTGTGTGTGTTTCCACAGGAACTCAGAAGCATCGAGTTGCACATCTGCAACTTATCCTGCTGTGAATCCATCAGACATAACACATTGTATACCTCTGTTAGTTAGCTTTGAATTACACTCCTGGGACAACCAGGGCATTTTCTAAAATTAAACATTCGGACTTAGAAAAAACCATGGCTGGGAGTAAGACAACAGGTCTCAGAATAAAGCCAGTCCCTGAGGTAGGATATGGGATTTCCTGAATGGTACATACAGATTCAATAACAGGTTTCAATAGGTTGACTTTTACCAAGAGGCGGCTTCACAATTTGGGATGATGGGCATCGAGTCAGAAACTTATTCTGCGATGGTTCCAGAAAAAGAGTTCTTAAGAGTACTACATCTATAAATATTCTATAAGTTTGCAATTATCTCAAAACTTTAGAAATCATGAATATAAAACCAAAATAAATGACAAAATAATTAAAAAAAAAGAAAAAAAGTGGCGTGGCTTCCCTATGGGCACATCTCTTGTAAATCATTTAATTTCTTTAAGGACTTTCTATACATTACTTTTGCTTGGAAAGCTATAATTTGCATTCAGTTTAAACTATTGCTCTCATATTTTACAATTATCTTTATTATTTTTTCCCAATTATTCAGGAAAGTTAGACAGAACCATGCCACTCTATGTCACCACACTGCTGAGGGAAGACAGACTTGAGGCTATATGTGAGACGAGGCTTCTTCCCACTTCAGCACCTTCCTATTCTCCCTTCCATTCTTTGGGAAACAAGATCATGCAGAATCCTGGGATAATTACTACACCTACCTCCTTTGGGACAAAGTGAGGAAACAACCAGACCCAGAAAGAGAGAGCTACATTGAGAAAATGGCCTTGAGAGTAAAAGATGTCCAGTCACAGGTGACTTTTCATTGAGGAAGCCAGAGATTAGGTACCCTACCCAAAGACCGTGCAGACTGACAAACTAAATCCTCAATGTGTGTAAGGCTGTTTGCTCTACACTGAATGACTCCAGGCTGTTATGTTGTGGTTTGTTTTAGTTTTCTTAGGGTTTTCTTATTCCTAAGAAAACAGTTTCCTCATTTGAAAAAGGGAAATAGTCCACATTTACCTCCTCAGGTTACTACTAATTAAATAAGATCATTCTTGTGAGGATCTTTATTCCTTAGCATAAAGCCTAACAGTAAACAAAACAAGAAAGCTATTATTACATTGTTTGGGTACTAGGCAAATTAATACTAGCCTATAAGTAACAGCACAAAACAAATTGGTGTCATCATAACACAAAACCAATCCACTTCCTTATGTACCAACTGACTAGAAAATATTTGTAAAAATGGTTAGCTAAGATGATCACAGGCCTAGAATATTTTACAAATTCTGCCAATATCCACTAAATGGTGTAGGGTTCTAATGTGTTTTTTATTTTTTTATCTCTCTGTAGTAGAATTCTTATCTCATAGCTTGCATCCTTCTTTCCCAATTTTTAAAAAAAGACAAGTATATGAACTTAAATACTAAAATATTTACTTATTACAATCACTAAACTTGCCTGAGATTTTGACTTCAGAAAAATCAAGTCAACATTATATATCTTTAACTGCTCTTTTCATAGCAAATTAGATTTTAACTGTTTTAGTTTTTGGAAACCTTAAGCATTTTACTAATATCTTAAAATGCTTAGTATCTTAAATGATTATTTCCAATACTCAAGCTATCTTTTTTAGTTAAAAGAGAAAGATTGGATCCACCAATTACACTTATGTCTGAGGTTAATTTGGTCATTACAATTCATTCAATCTGATAAAAGCCGCAAATACATACAGTGCTTTGATGTAATTTTCAGCAAATCTGCAAGGAAAGTCCTGTCATCTTTGAATAGCCAGGTGGTTGAAATGTGATAGCATTTGCGATAATATCTAGGCATAATCTCAAAGTAGGCATAATTCTTGCATTTGCAAAATAAATCTAAGTCAACAAACACTTGGTGTGACATTACCAGTGATTAAACTGGGATTGGGAATGGCCAAAGTAGTACAAGTGCAACCAGTAAATTGGAGTGAGATGGGGTGGAGGAAGAAATAGTGAAACAGGTAGGAGTGGGGTTAAGGTGGATGCAAAGGAGCATGGGAACTGAGACTTAGACAATAAAACAATTTCTATGTACTGTCTATAAGTCGAAACGGGAGTAGATTTCCTAGGTAAGGGTGGAAATAAGCCTGCATGTGAGACTGGGGTGGGGTGGGGTTCCCTGGAGGACATTGGGGCAGGGAAAGGAATCGTTTATTAAAACCAAAACCAAAAATAATTTTCAGGTGAAAACTTTGAATGTAAGGCTGTCCATAAAATATTCATAAAGTCCACAAATGCCAGTAGTGCTGATCATGTACCAAGCTAAAATATAAATCAGAATATATGCATCTATATGTAAATAGTTCATAGTCATGCAGTCCACTGTTTATAAAGGCCAGATCTTAAGAATTGCATCCAAAACAACTCTAGTTTTATTACAGGAATGGCTTTCAAATACAACTCGACTTGAAAAACAATTGATACTAATAGTTTGGTTGACTTCATTAAGGTATTTCAAAGTGACACCATACGTTCTATTTTTATGCTCCATCTTAAATGAGAAATTCACTGAAGAGTATTACACTACACTTCATTTTCCTGTCTGCTTTCCTATTCCTCTCCCTCCACTTTCTCCTTCTCTATCCTCTTAAAGACACATAAGAAAGACCCTCAGGAAGATTTCATACTTTTTCTACAAAATATACCTACCAAAGGCATTTTGGCTCTAACAGGGGAAAACTGGGATGTGGCAGACATTGCTTGTTGCCTTCCTAATATCTATTTCCCTTCTGTTTTTAACCAACAGAACTTTCATTTCATCTGGGCAGCCATGTATCCCCAGCTAACAAGCAAGCAGGCAAGCAAGCAAGCAAATAAATCCTAAATTCCCTGGTTTCCTTTGTAGCTAGGAATGATGATCCAGATATAGTTCCTTCCCACCTTCCACCACCACCACCGTCACCACCACCACCACCACCACCACTTGACCACCTTAGTCACAGGAATGTGGATGTAATTCCTAAGAAGTATAGCAGATAACTTGAAAACATGAGGATAAAAGCCATTACTGAGAAATGAATGAGGAGAAGAAAAGGAACCTGGTCCTTTAAAATATTGTGATGGCCATAACAGCTTTGAACTGTCTTCCTCTAGATGTCTTATTAACTGAAAAAGAAGCCCCTGACTTGTAACCTTGTTATTGTTCCACGCAGCCAAACATAATCTTAACTGAAACATAGGTGATCATTTCCAAGTATCTTATTCCTCTGAAAACATAAAGATTGGGAGTTTGCAAATTCTATAATAGTGATTTCTTAAATATATTTCACTCAATTATTTGTTTTTATGGTTAATATTACAAAACCTTATATTTGTGTGATTTCTAGAGGGTTTTCTGGCAAATTACATATTTTGACCTCATTACTTTTCCTACATTAGATATTTGACCTTTTTTTTGTTGCTGTTGACAAAAACAGGGAAGATATTAATATCTTTATTTTAGAAAGGGAATATCTATGTGGGTTTCAGGAACTTTCCTAAGGTTATGCAGCTCACCAGGAGGGTAGTTGACTAGAGTCTTTTGTCTCCCAATGCATGACTAAGTGTGTGACTTCCTTATTTATCCCAGGAATATGGATAGTTGACTTGATGTTCATTTTGATGATGATCTTGCCAATAAGGTATCCCAACATTAGTTGTTGTTAATGCCATCAGCATCCCATATTTCCTAAAACTAATATTCCTAATATTATTCAGAAAATCAGGGGAAGCTGCTTGTGTCCATAATTCTATTCATACTATAATGGTAGGTTTCATTTAATTAATGATGGATTTGCTAGGTTATGTTAGAAAATAAAATGATGTTGCTCGATTCTCGTTAAATAATAAATAACATTTGTGCTTATTCTTTGTACTCAAGTTAGAACACGAGTCCAAAATCCCTCAGCGAAAACACCTCATGCCTCAATGCTACAAAGAACATCATATAAAGTGACCACAGAAGTCCCACATCAGTAAACTAGTACTTTCAAGAGGGAAAGGGCTATGACATCATCTTCATGAATGAATAATATCGGTAAATAAATTTGCAAAAGAATTCAGAGATAAAATTGCTGTGTTTCTGATGTAATATAAAACTTAGTATCTATTCAGCATATAAAACAAAACCAAAACCAAAAACTTATAAGGGAAAAGTGCTCCTGTTAGTCTCCTTTGAATATGCACAAACAAGGCCGTAACTAGTACTTTAATAAAGTACTTTCCTATGGGCAGGAGAGAAAAGAGCAATCCTGTCAAAAGGTTCTGTGTACAGCAGACCCGCTGGGGAGTGAGGAAGGAGCTACAGTCTGGGGCAGAGGTGATGGTTCTGGTGGAAAGCCTTGAGGGAAAACCCATAAATAGCAATGAAACACTATGCATCAAACATTGCTTCAGTAACACTTAAAATATTTGGCCATATTTTTCTAACAGAAAAGTAAAGGCCTAATCCTTATGCAAGGAAAAGTATCTCACCTTTTGTCTTGTTTGAAACTAAGTAAATACAGTAATCACATTTATAGTGCAATAGAGATTACACAGATGCACAGACATAATGGATATTAGAAACATTACTTTAATCTCTGCCTCCCCCAAGTCATGAACTCCTGTGAAATGATCCTGGGAAATCCATAACAAGAGTGGCAATGAAATCTTAAACACCTGAATATTATCCACATGCCTTTTTGGGGCAGTTATTACACATAACTCAGTACTGCGTGTTCTACAAAAAATTTATCACAGTGGCAAATTGTTAGTGCATATAACCCGTAAATGTCATAACATATAATAATGTATAGAACTCTATTTGTGATAGAACACAAACTATTAACACACAAGGACTTTCACCTTCCTTCTCCTCTGTGTGCCCCTTAATTTCTTTCTCTTCTCCTGTGTGCTGCAAAAAGAAAGTTCAGATGACTTTTGGACTGATTTTCTGGAGAAAAGCTCTATAAGAAAAATAATTACACTTCTAATATGATGAAGTTTCTATAAGAGTCAAATTCATAGAATCAAAGAGTGGAATGGTAATTGCCAGAGGCTATGGAGAGGGAGAAATGGGGAGTTACTAATCAAAGGGCATAAAGTTTCAGTCAAATAAGATGAATAAATTCTAGAGATATGCTCTACAACATTATACCTATAATCAATAATATTTTGTACTCTTAAAATTTTAAGAGGGTAGACCTCATGTTAGTGTTCTTTCCACAGTAAAATAATATAAAAATAAAATTACAATCCTCAAAGGGCTACTTACTGAAACATAATTTATGTGAGGCATACCTCATGGGGCTGTGTCATCAAAAAGAGAAAAGATCAAGATGGCAACATAATAATAGGGAAACAAGTGAGATCTGTTGAAATTGGAGAGTTTAGAGAGGCTAGAAATTGAAAATGGACTGACAGTATTAATATAAGTTGTTGTGTCCAAGGGAAATATGAGTACAGATGAAAGGTTCTATTTGGGTCATCCTTTAAATTTAACTTTGCTCCAAAATAGGACCTCAAAGGTTATTTCTTTATAAGTAGTTCAGTCATTTTATTTTTATTTTTAAAGTAATTTTGAAATACTTAAAACTGTTACTCTGTGAAACCTTCCTTCTTTGAACATTTATTTTTCATGATGAAATTTCCTAGAAGAAATGAATATAAGAAGACTCTCCTTAGAATAGAATTCAGTATTTATAACTTTATGGTTTTGGAAGTGCTAATCAAACCTGTCTTGACAAATACGCAGACCAACTGCTTTGGCTGAAAGTAGTTTTCTATAGCTGTTCTAGATTTGATGTCTCTCCAGGTCTGATCTTTGATTGATGGCATCATACTGGGTTCTAATTTGGAATCTGCTCAAACCCTCACCATGTTAGTTGGTCGATAGCATTTCACACACACACACACACACACACACACACACACACACACACACACACACACACAGCTAACCAAAGGAACTTTTCAACAACCTACCCCCAAATCTAACACATAACTGTTTCCAAACATACCATTTTCCCCTGTTACAACAAAAGTATCTTCCCTCCATTCTACGACCATTCCCGAGACCTGTGCTTGGTTGAACGGTTCCTATCCCTTCTCAATCTCTTAGGAACCACAATATATCAGGAATTTATAACTTTCCTCCTTTGTACTTCATCTTCTTACTCTATTGGGCTCTTTTTCCTTAACATCAAAATTGCTTAGGTATCAATAATGTAAAAAAAAAATAAAAAAAATCCCTTAACATCCTGTACCTGCAAAATACTGACACTTTTCTTTCCACCTTTCACCCAGACAGACCTCTTATAGAAACTAATGTCTAATTTCACTTCCTCGCTCCCTCTGACTCTTTTTACTGCCGTCTGCCTTTCTACTTCAGCACTTAAGATTATTGACTATGATCGCTCTCTTTGCTTCCTCTACTAACACTCACTCCCTATCCTACTGCAGTCTGGAGTGTAATTTATCACTCCATTATATTGTTACATCTTTGGCCTCTTGGCAAGTTTGATACAATTTCCCCTTCCTTCTTTCCTTTCCTTCCCTCCCTCCCTCCCTCCCTCCCTCCCTCCCTCCCTCCCTCCCTCCCTCCTTCCCTCCCTCCATTCCTTCCTATATACTTTCCTTCCTTGACTTGGATCAGACCAATTCTTGGTTTTCCTCCTACTAGGCAGGTCACTCTATCTCAGTTTACTTGGCAAGCTACTGCCCCTCTGCCTGTGTCTTCAGTATGACCTTTCTTGGGATTCTGTTCTCGTAGTTCTTTTTCCTAACTCTACACAAGTGGGTCTGAAAAGGCAAGGTCTTTACACATGTTAGGGAGATGAGACTTGATTCTAAAAACAAGATACCACAGAAATATTTTTAAAGGAGCATCTTATTTGTATTTTTTAGACCAGTCACTTGGATACTGTATAGATGATTCATTTGGTAGGCTCAATATTGGAGATATATAAAATAACTGCTGAGTTAGAACAGAAGTAGTATGTATGTATGGAAAAGAAGGTACTTGTTCATGAAATATTTAAAAGGTAAATACTGGCCTTGATGAAAGATTAGGCATTGATTGATTGAATGGAAAAAAGAAGGAAAGGATCAGAAATGACTTGCTAGTTTTTGGATCGAGTAACCGTATTATGATAATTGGGTAATGGTGCCTCCAACTAAAATAGAAAAATAGTAGGAAATTCAGCAGAGAAGTCTTTTTTTGGTCACATTGAAGCTTTTTGCTTAATTTTTTATTGAAATGCAATGTCTACTTTTAAAAGGTGCACACAATGAATAAACGGACACAACTGTGTCATTCACATTTATATTAAAAAAAAAAAAGAAAAAGCACATCTTGTTGTCTCCATAAGTCCAGTCCCCATAGTGAGAAGTTGAGTTTTATCCCTTTAACATTTCCTAGTGAGCCTTGACTTGGACTCAAATATAGATCATTTATAAAAGTATACACACACATATAGAAAATAAAAGCCTTCACTAAAATAATATGGTAAAATGTGTCATTTGACTACAGCCATTGCCTATGTCTTTGAAAGGCTGAATGGCTAAAAGCCTATTAAAGTTATTTCTGGAATAACTTTATTCCATGAACTTATATGCATACATAATT
Organism: Rhinolophus sinicus; assembly: GCF_036562045.2. NCBI lineage: Eukaryota > Metazoa > Chordata > Mammalia > Chiroptera > Rhinolophidae > Rhinolophus > Rhinolophus sinicus. Next base: position 93,366,511 of record NC_133758.1, read on the forward strand.
ATGTGATGGTGTATGTTAATAACTTTCAAATAATTAAGCAAATAGTAGAATTGATTGATGGTTAATGAGAATGTTAGGAGAAACTGTGTTAACTAGAAAATATTAAGAAGAATACTGGAATCTTAAATAAAAACTTACATGATACGTTGCTATAACACAAAGGCATTTCTTTCCAGAATTTATCTTCCCTTTGAAAACGGCCAATAATTATCAACATTTAGGTAAAAATTTTAAATGAAATATATGAACAGATTTATGGAATGTTTACATGTGATTAATAATTCAGATTTTGGAAGTGCATTATTTCAACAATGTTGATTCTTATTTTATTTGATATAGGTTAAACTAAAAACTATTCAGTATTTCACAGGAAAAAAATCAAGTGAAGTAGCAATTTAGAATCAAATAGTCCTTATTTGAATCCTTTCTCTGTCACTTGCTAGCAGTGGGATCTTGGGGAAACCTTTTCCTCTCTTTGAGGTTATGGTCAGAAAACAGCTTGGTGAAAAAGTCAACTTAGTACCTGCAATGAAAACATACTCAATATCAATGATGATGATGATTTTTTCATTATATTTGGATCTGCTAAGGTAAAACTTGTCACTGGAAATGTATTATACTAAAAGTGTCAGATTTATGACTTTATAAGTTATGAGATTTTTAAATACTTAAATGTGTTATCTTTTAAACATATCAATTGAAAATAGTCTTCACTTGCAAGTTACATATAATATATTGACCTAAGTAAAAAAAAAAAAAAGAATATTTTCTTTAATAGTCACTTCATACATGAAAATTATTGGTGTTGTCCCTGGATTTCCCTTATCTTTCCAGCAAGTCTTAAAAATAAATATTTAAAAATATGCCATATATTTGTTTGAAGACCTTTGAGTGATACGGGGACCTATTTCATTGACAGTTTTGATGTGAGATCAAAGTTATTAAAAATTTCACAGCATGAGAAAATGACCCCAATCACTGAACTCCAAAGTCTTTGTCAGGATTGTTCTCTTGGTCCCTGAAATATTCAGCACTGCTCTCTATTTCTTTCAAACTCATAATCTTAAATCTTCCTATCTTTGCTTACACTCTTCCATAGCTTTCAACTATCCTGATAAAATCTAGTTCAATATCTGGAGCCTTGACCAATCTCTTCATATTCAGCTCCATGTTTCCAAACCCATGTTTTATATTGTCATGTAGGGGTCATGCTGAAAATTCAAATTCAATATCCATCTTTTCCTCCAGAGTGGATCCTCTTCTCAAAATTATTTCCATCACTGATGCCATCCTCCTACTCCTAGATCCACTGTTTCAGAGGTCAAGTTTTCTCTTTTTTCTCTTTTTTCACACATATAGTCAATAACCAGTCCTATCAATCTACTTGTAGCTTTTTATTTCTATAGCCCTTGCCTTACTCCAGGTTTGATCACATCCCCCCTAAACTATGATAAGAGCACACCAAATAGTTTTTCATTCTAATTATGTGACATATTAATACAATCCAGCTTATGTATCATTATCCATTTAAACGTGATCATTACTTGGCACTGTCAAAGTTCCAAATCTGAGGCTTAGCTTTCAAAGCCTTCTATCCTCTGCCCTCTCTATCATTTAAAACTTATTTGCCTCTAGGACTTTATCCAAATATTTGCAAATATCTAAACATAGTTGGTATACTTCTCCTTCCACAATTCACCTGTTTCCAATTAACAAATATTTAAATGTACTATCATATTATAAATTAATGTCACAAACAAAAACTGTTCTGAGTACCATGCAATTATTGAACCTGTAAAATTAACATAGATGGGTCACCTCAAAAAGTAACAGGTGCCAAGAAATTTAAATAAATTTGATATTTAACATTCAATAGAAAGAAAAACCATAACAATAAAGTTGCATACTTATAGTATACGGAAATAAAATAGTTAAACTTGAAGAGTTAAATTTTTTTAAAAAATATTTTAATTATACTGTTTGTATGTTTTAATGAATAGTAACAACTGAAGTCATACATTGCAAAAAAATATTCATATATACTTATGTAGACATAACTAACTTCCAATACCTCTATTTTGAATGCTTAACTGATACAAACTTAACAGGCATATTTGCCTAGTGTTACTATTTCTGATAAAATATTTTTATGTTAATATTCTTAGCAAAATGGTTCCAGGATTAGGAACAAAATATATATTCAGTTATGTGCATTGAAATAAACTATGGGTTAAAAATAGAGTTTTATGTTCCACATTGTTATCTGAAGACTTAAAAAGAAAATATAGTAACTCTTAATAAATAAATGGATAGAAATATTATAAAGCCTTCTAGGACTCTGGATTTACCAAGAAAAATTCTCACATAAAAAACTTACTTTTAACTCAAAGAAGCGAAAAAAATCATCACAGAATTACATATTATGGCAATGTATACATCGGAACAATTAAACAGAAATGTGATCTTAATCAAATGCCATAAACCAATATAAGATGTATAAATACATGAATGGACAAAATAGTTCATGTTATTGTGGCACCAACATATTAGTTTCAATCTTTTAAGGATTTTGAAGCTTTAAAAGGTATGAAAATGTTCAACTAAAATTCTAAAGTCCCTTTGCTTAGAGCAGATGTATTAACTAAAATACGGAAATTTTCCTTCAAAGAGTGTATGTTCTACTAAATTAATTTAACATGTTATATCATTTAGTATTTACCATTTTATCTTATGCATTAATGTAGGATTTTAATTTACTTAATTTTTATAAAATGATCAGATTTTAGAAGTCTAACTCAATTGTGTCAACAGCTTGAGACAATCCATATTTAATACTGTGAATAGGATACTATTTTTCTCTCCTTTGTGAGGTTTTTAACTGACGATTCCACTACTCAAAGGTGGTATAAAATTACTCAGTTTTTACAAATATAAAAATATAAATTTAATCTAAACTTTGGCTTACATCTCTTTTCAAATAAATGACATTTTTACTTAAGAATTACAACCACCTTAAATTAGTCTCATAAACAAAATATTATGAGGCACCTTGGATTGAAATGTTTTGCTAGGCAAAACATCACTGACTCTGCCATCAAATATGCAAAGTGAATAAATAGATGAAAGTACCTATGACTTTTTAAAGATATTCAAAATTATACATTTGTAAAATACTACTTTGCTTCCATGATTTAGTTAAATCATTTTATCTTTGTCAAATTATATGCCATTCTTTTGCTGTAATGTGAAAAACCAAAAATTAGACACTAAATTAGTATCTAGTACTATCAGTGTTTTCAAGCCTAATGGATGTCTGTGATATAGCCTCATGATAAACAGCTACCTTACTGGTTAAAAAAATAAACCAAACAAATAAGCAAACAAAGACCTCTTGAGAAAGTCAATAGTATTAAGGGGTAGTTTAAGTCAAATCTGATAGTATTATTGATATCTATCATAATTAAATTATTTGTTTTTGTCATTTAAATGAAAAGACCAAATATATATTTTTTTCATATTTCAAGTTGACCTGTAAGTCTCTAAACATAGTCACCACTAATTAGTGGCACCATGGAACTCAGAGACAAATCCTTCCTGATACACACAATGGAAAATACTTTAATAAGCGAATACCTAACCTAAGAATCTATAATACCATTACACAAAGAGAACTATAATAATGGTCAACAAATGGCTTTTTAAAAATGCACTATTTGTCACTAAATACACTGCCATTATAACCAGAAACCTTTTGTGCTTTAAAAGGGTATGTTTCTCTCAGTAAAATATTTATGCTTTTTAGAAATTACCAGACTATATAGCTCATCCACAACAATTTCACTGTTATTGCATAAAATTGTAAATTATTTCTTTTAAATTATTAATGCAATGGAAAAAAGAATTTTTTAGGCTTATAGTCTTTTGAAAGGACAGCAAAATAGATGAAACAAAACCAAGATGACAATTTCAGCATTTAAAAATCTACAGATGATAATTCAAACAAATGTTATGACATTTAAGATAATGAAACCCTTCATTTATTCGACTATCTGGTATGAGTTTTATTTCACATATAAGGAGTCAGAACAGATGTCCAAATATTGTAATGCCAAAAGAAAGTTGGGGCATATCTTGATTAATACCCTCAGAGCAGCCTGTAGTGTCTCTTTAAAACTGGCATGCATTACCTCAAAACACTATTCAAAATCAATTCTAGAAAATATAGCTAGACAAAGCATTCCTGAGACAAAAAGAAAACAATAAAGCTCAGTATAACCCTTTTAGCAATGTGAGTTTCATATTATTGACAGACCGTTCATTGCAATCAGCAAATGATTAATTGCAAATTTGTTGCTAAATTGACCACAAATTTTAAAAAAAAAAAAAAAAAAAAGGAAAAGCTTCAGGCTACAGAGGAAAAACTTATGTTAAAAATGATTGGAGACTTTTTGTAGTGAATTAATTCAAATCAATATCCTTGTTGACTACACATTGGAATAATGACTTCCTTAAATAGCAAAGGTCCCCATTATTGTAGACATTCAAATTAATATTTAACCTACTGACTTGCATTTTAAAAATTATTGAACTAGCATTTTTGTCTTACCTTTAATAAATAAATAGTCTATGTTTTATCAAACATGTGCATAAGATTTGTTTTTCAATTTCAAATGTAGATTCCAGAAATAAAGCCCATATGGCCAAATTTATAAAAACAGCCTGAAGCAATTTGTTCTTGGATTTTTAAAGATAAACCTCAGTGGCATATTAAAAATATTAAAGGTGATAAGATAGTAACATGGATGACTATTTGTTTCTTGGTTAAAAATGGCTGTTATTTTTTTGCAAACTTTTAGGGCTTCCTTTACTTGGATCCCAGTGATTCAAGCAATAAAAGCATGGGGCCGTGGTACATTAAAATAAATACTTTGTTCAAAATGACCACTTTCATCAAACTGACTTTTAAAGTCATTTCCAGAATACTTATTGAGCACCTTGCTATATGCCAAACATTGTGCTGGTTCCAAGTTGGCAAACTTAAATAAACTATAACACTTGCACTTAAGGAAAATCATAGTATTTGTAAATCTCTTCTGCCCTGTCTTTGTTTTCCTTGAAACTCACTGGGGATGCATCAGTGATAAAGAGGCAGGGACAATATTCTAAAGTTCTTGAAAATAGCAGAAGCAACATTTTTTGCAATAAAACTGAAATCAGTGAGAGTAGAATTTCTTCAGATTTTATAGTAATTTAATTACTACTAAAATATGTTGGTAATTATGCAGTCTTACTTTCAATTAGGGTATCAAAACTCAATAACCTATTAGAAATGTATTTCTGAAAATATGTGACGGTGCTTCAAGATGTAGATTGTATTAAGGCAGGAGAGTTGTAAGAAAAGTGAACATGTTTAGTTTTCAACACTAGCTCTTCATATTGACACTGCATTGTACTTGTGGGAAAACTATACAGAACTCAGAACTCCAATCTCCACATCACAGAGAATGTCTTCTTTGGTCAACTGAATGCTTCTGGGATCTTCAAACAGGGCATGTAGTAGAATGTGTCACTGTATTCCTCAGTACACAACCAATAAAGCACACATGAGCCTAAAGAGCCTCTGCTACATAATCTAGAGAACACCAAATGACCTAGAGCTAGTAGACAAGAATTGAAACCTGACTGGACACCAGAAGAATAAGTAACTTACTGAAGCTATTGAAGGTTGAATATTACTATACATATGGTTGAGCTAACCAAGCTTCAACAATGTTGGATAAATTATGCAATACTACAAAACCAATATCCTGTTTCAACTGATATGCAAATCCAGTTCAGGTGCCTTCCTCTGCTCTAGATGTCTGGTTATCTTATTTCTGCAATATCACTGAATGTTGAAAGAATTGCTGTACATCACTGGGGGCCATTCAAGGAAGGACAACTGATATTCTAACACTTACTAAAATGCTATACATTTAACTTTATTAATAGAAACATATATTTAATGTCTTTATTTATTTTAGATTTTTATGTCCCATTTGTATTGAGTGAAATTCTTGAGTTAAGTTTTAAAATACATGGGGAAATAATCACATTTTATTCTATTTGAAGGGTTTAAACCCAGTTTAGTATATGTTCCGCTTCAAAAATATGTAATTTATATCTACTCCTCCTTAATTTGTGAAAGTATCTTTTAAAGCAAGCATTGTCTTACTGAAGCAAATTTGCCACTTTACACATTCTCCTTAATAGCATTTGTTAAAGATGCTTACCTTGCTTAAATGTCTTTAAATCTCATTAAAAGATATTCACAAACTTAAGTGCTCCGTTTAAAAAAATTGCTCCCCTAAGGATACATTAATATAACCAACTTAATTAACACACAGTATTATAAAATCATAGCACTACAAATTTAAAAAAAACAGCACAAGTAACAAGCCATGGAATTTTTAAAACATGAGCAGTTTTTAGAGATTCAAGCTCAGAGATTCAGAGAAATATCTGTCTAAATATTAGTGCTGATCCAGGAACAAAAGTCTTCTAAATTAAAATGCAGGCATCCTTCTAATTTTAAGATAAATCATACATATTTAGGTCTATTGAAAGTAATTTCATAGAATCGTAATTTTTGTTGCTCTTTTTGCCTGAAAATATGTACTACTGTTTCCCCAAAAATAAGACCTACCCCAAAAATAAGCCCCCGTTAAGATCATCAGCAAGACGGACACATTTACTGTGTTATGACGATGTTCCAGAAGAAGATGACATGACAGTATTTGAATAAATGTAGATTGTTGTACATGAAAAAATAAGACAATCCCTGAAAACAAGCCCTGATGCATCTTTTGGAGCAAAAATTAATATAAGACCCAGTCTTATTTTCAGGGAAATATGGTAGTCAGTGATTACTAGGATTTATCCATAAGCACTTGTCAGCTTTTTTGCTAGCAAGGACAAAAGGAATCCAACTAATTTGGATTGCGCAGTGAGAAAATATTCATTCCAACAGACTGAAAATGTCAGATACACTAATTACTTTATATAGCAATATAGTAGTTTACTTACTTGCGTTAAAGTTACTAATTGCTCACATGTGGGAAGTACATTATAATTGATAGGAAAGGGGAGGAATCACTTGGAAATGGACGTAGAAGAAAACTGGGTTTTGAAGAAAAGCTTGTGTTTAAACATGAAGGATTCTGAGACTGTGCAGATAAAGAGTTTTAATTTGTTTTGATTGACAATTCAGTATTCATCATAAGTTTTCGAACAGAGGGAGTAAAAGCCTTACTTTTTAGGGCCTCATTGTAAAAAGCTGTGATTCTGTTTTGGAGCACTTACATTCTTATTACATAAATGAAGGTTTTTACACAGGTTTCTGAAGTGGTAAGATGCAGCAAATAATGCCCCAAATATGTTTATGCTCAAAATTATTTTCTGTCCTTTCTACTGATTTTTGCCCAGAAATGTAACTCAGTTTGTTCTGAGTTGGCTTCTAGGAGTTATTTGAGGTAGAGAATTACCAAGGTTGGTGGGAAGCAAGGGATGGATTGATATATGTATGTATATATATATATATATATATATATATATATATATATATATATATATATTTCTATTTATCAGTATGTTTTGCTCATTTGGAACTCTGCCAAAGAAAGATGGGTGGACTTTTTGTTACCATAATCTATATATAGATGCTATTCTTATTGGCCATCAATATCACTCCCAAAAGACCCATTTTGGTTTGACTCCTGTCTTCCGGTTCTGTAACTATGCCCCAACAGCCAAGCCCTCTCTTTTAATTGCCGCCACACCCCCTTTTTAGGACTAGTTGAACCTAGTTTCTTTCATCTGTTTGTTCTGTTTTAATCACAAATTGCTTAAGGTCCTAACCATAAGACTCAATAAGTTTGCAACACGTTCTCAAATCAATAACCTGTGACCTGTCTGTCACTCTAAGGAAACTATAGATAACATCTTAATGTAATGTCTTTGTTTTTCCTCATAGAAAAAAGTAAGGAGAAAAAGATCATGGGGTAATGATTTACAGGTATGCTTTGCAGAAAAGAATGAGAACCAAGACCACCCCAGGAAGCATGCAATGGCACAACCAAGTCTGCACATTGAGATCTTATCAAGGAACTGGAAACCATAGAAATTTACCCTGACCCCCCTCCCATTCCCCTTTTGGTGCTGAAAAACCCTTAACTTAGTCCAATGACCGAGATGGATTTGAGGCATCTAAGTCTCCCACCTTCTTGGTTGGCAACTTCTTGATCAACAAACCTTTCTTTGCCCCAAATTTTAATGTTTTGGATTCTGACTTTGTGAAGCATTGGGCACATGAATCAGAGTTCAATAACAGTTCAAGTTACTCTGAACACCAAAAAAGAAAATGAGGGTATCCCAATCAGGGAAAGATTAACATAATTACAAAACCATAAATTTAGAATCTCACAATCTTGTTTGAAAATTCCTTTCACAAGAAAACAAATAAGGAAAACACCATATATGGAATGATTTGCAAATAATTAATGAGCTGGTGGCAGAGCTGTGTCTTTTGATTCTTGGTGTACACCCTTCATACCACATACTCTAACTTTTATCCCAAGTAGTAAAGACATCAAATACCTTCTGGAAAGTGAATGGCAGAAGGTGTTCAAAGAATGCCCAGTGTAGTATGATAAAAGATAGAACAATTAAAATTTCCCACATCCTAACAACCACTACCACAACAAAAAACTTAAAAACTGTCGTAGGGATCAGACACACAGCTCATCCCAGGATTTTCTCTCTGGCAGTGGCAATGTGAAGAAGGCACATTTCTTCTCCCACAGGTCAACCTCAAGTTAGAAAATAAAATAAGTTGAATCAAGACTATAACTCAACAGCCTGTTTACCTTTGTGGAATTATTATTCATAAATTTGTTGTAGCTTTTGGAATATTTTATATATCTTTCTGTTGCCCAATTGTTTATGCTCCATAAAAAATATCCTTGACTGAGTTTTTATTTGCTGCGAATCAATGTTAACTGTTAGGAATCAAACAATGGTCTTATTATTGTATTTTTAATTTGATTAACATATTTGCCCTTTATAACTTTATTGGCCAAGACTATCTTTTTGGATAAAAAAGTTCATGAATTTTTCATATTATTTTTTATTTTTTCATCTTTTTGGATATAAAAGTTTACAAATTTTTCATATTACAGTGGTACCTCGGTTTTCGAATGTAATCCACGAGTTCTGAAACATTCAAAAACAGCCGACAGCTAGGCCTCAGGATCTTGCACTCAGTGGAAGCCGAAAGACATATTCAACTTCTGAGTCGTGTTCGAAAACCGAAGTATTTACTTCCGGGTTTACGGCATTCATAAACCAAAATGTTCATCAATAGAGACATTCAAAAACCGAGGTACTACTGTATTTTTATTTATCAGCCTTTCACATGAAATTATTTTACCTTTCTTCGAATTTAAAAATTGCTCAATTTTACTATTAACTAATTTATTTATCATTGAATCTTTAATATTTATTTGATACTGGAGTCAGGGCTTGAGATAAGAAAACAGAAAGGATTAAAAAGTCCCCTGCTTTCCTATTGCTATCATAAGTTTCCTAAAGGGGAAGAATAATCAGAAGAAGTAGTAACTCTAGCAGCATTTCCATACACTTTGTAAAATCTCCTCACTTTCATCCTTTTAATTTCACTATCATTGTTGACATTAATAAAAAATAAAAAGAAAATGATATATACTACTCCTAAACATAGCAACCTAGTGGTATTGTGAACATGGTGTCTGGAAGTGTTGTTTTGGGGACTGGCTGATGCGCAGAAGCTCAAAGGACTTCAGGGAGTCTATTAGTGAGAATGTGAAGTACAGTGAGGAAAGTATATTGGGAGCTAGAGAAAAGGTGACCCTTGTTGTGTACTGGTGAATTGTTTAGAACATTGTTCCTGCTTGCTGCATGGAAGATAGAAATGGTGCCTAATAAACTCAAGAATATAGCTGCAAAAATTCTTAGGCAAAAATGTAGAGAAGTACCCACTCACATCTTCCACCTGCTCATAATAAAATGGGGGGGGGGGAGAGAGAGAGAGAGAGAGAGAGAGAGATTAAATAAGAAAATTAAATTTTGAAGCAAAATTTAGAGAATAAATCAATGAGCTAGGACTCGATGGGTTTCGAAATAAAACTGTTTTTCATACTCAGTCCTCCTATAAAAATTCTCAAGAACTGGCTTTAGGGAGAAGATCAAACCCAGGCACCACCAATAACTCATAGACTCAGACTTAAGATCACAAGGTGACTAAGATTTTTGTAAAACCTTTAAAAATGTTTAAGATTCCACCTACAAGGCCTTTTTAAGGTGATTAAGAGTATGCTTTATAGACTCTCCCAATTAACAAGGGTGTTTAAGAATCTTAACGGCCTTGTCCCATAACAGCCTCTTAGGCAACTCAAGTTAGAGAAAAGTCTATTAGGAATAGAAGTATGGGTAGGCCGTTGTCTAATGGAGCAGATTTATAATTTGACCCATCGGAAGCACACACTGTTTTTAAAGGAACTCTTCCAGTTGGGCGGAGGGAGAGACACAGTACAAAATGAGTTTCTTCAAGCCCCAACATACTATAGGAAGGTAGCAGCCTGAGAAAACTGTTTAACAGAAAACGTAGGCTATCTTTTCCTTCCGGAAAACAAAACAAACAAATAAAGATAGAGTTGACTCAGACAGCAGAAACAAGAGCTCAGGAAATCATCACCAGGAAGCTGAACTGGGTACAATGAGACAAAAAAACTGGCAATATATGCGCTGCTGGATTTCAGAAGTGCTATGAACCATTGGTGGCTATGTACTTCGCATTTACTCACTTCCTGAATGGCAATGTCTATTGCTGTTACTCTAAGCCGTTTTAGGTTGTGCATATGACATGTAGATAACTTGTCTCTTTAGTTACTATTAACAGATCTTTAGTTCAAGATGAATCATATTCAAGGAGCAATACCTGAGGAACTGCGTTTAGGACACTCTTCTATACCTGGACCTGATTGAAATAACGATGTTCTGGATTTTGAGCTGATGCCATAATGGGATAAGACTACTGGTGGTCTTGGGAGATGGTTAGTATATTTTGCATATGGGATGGCCATAAATTTGGGGGGCAAGAGGGTAGATGTTGCAGCTTGTCACCATAGTGGCTGTCATTAATTCTCTATCTGATCATACATGTCATGCCTCAGGGAAAGGTACAGTCTTTTACTCTTTTCTTGAATCTGGGCTTGACTAACAGAACACAGTGAAAGTGACATTCTAGGCTTTGCAGTTTCCATCTGTTTCTTAGAAAACTTGCTTTTGAAATGTTTGCTTTGGGGCGAGTCAGCCTCCATGTAAGAAACCCAAGTAACCTAAGACCTCCTTTCTGTGAGAACAGAGAAAGGTCTTCCCATCATAGAGGGAAAGAGACAAGACAAGCAGAACCAAGGTACTAGACATGCGAGTGAAGAAACTATTTTGGAATTTGCTCTTCCAGGCCCAGCTGCCATAGCTAATGTCCATGAATCAAAGATAAATCACCCTCTGATCATGTTCCAAATTCCTGCCCTACAGAATTGTGAGCAAACTAAAATGTTTTTTTTAAGATATCACATTTTGAAACAGTTTGTTACACAGCCATAGATAACTCTTAAGTAAGCCACACACACCTATACTATCATTTCAGTATTCATTTATGATTCTGAAATATTTTGGGTAATAGTTATTTTTCTGGTACTAAAATGTAATTTATAAAAGTTAGAGCTTTAAATATAGTTGACAGAAATATACACATCACACATTTTGACATTAGATAGAAAAGTTAGATCTACATTATCTTGGTTTTTTAATAATTCCAGTTAAAATGTTGATATATAGTCCTTGAAAATATGATACAATCTATATAGCACCTTGAAAATATGATATAATCTATGCCATCACAGTGCATTCCAACTGCAAAATCCCTCTTGCTTCTTGCACTAGTCATTCAAAGCCCGACACAATTCTACTGACTTTGGAAAACCTTACCCAGTATTCTGACTCTCAGACATCCTTTTTCCTTCACCTAAGAGCTTTCTACTACCCTCAGCTTGAACTCTTTCCAAAATTCCCTTCAAAGATCAGTTTACTTATAGAAAACTGGAATCAATGAAAGCATCACTAGACAGCTTAACATTTGAAAAGCCTTGCTCTGTCCTTCTTTGACTTTTTAACTTTCACTCCAGTAATTATGTTCTTGTCTTTTTTCTTCCTCTTATGATTACATGCCTTTCCAGGATCTAATTATATAAGTGACTATATGTTGTTTGGTAAGTTCTAGCTTTAGATACATCTGCATGTCTGTACCTCCGCCACTTTTTTGCTCTCAATTTCACACACACACACACACACACACACACACACCTCATATACTTCAACATTTGCATAAGACATATTGCTGAACCTATCTAATATTAATCGTTCATATAGAGAGACATGTTTGGTGAGACATGCTTCTTAAAATTCTTTCAAAAAATTAGCTCTGTATTTGTGTGACTATCTTCTCCAGGAACAGGTCAATGCTTGTCTAGTATGTTGTCCTGAAAAGGAGATAGTGGCTTTAACAAACTGCTTTCTCTCTTCTATCACACTGCATGGATTATTTATATAATCTGACTTTTCACATATTTTGAATTTATAATCTATACTTTTACTCACTTTTATTTAATTAAGAGTGTTAATCATTTGATTGAATTGGTAATACTCTCAAGGCAAGCACTAGATTACTACCTGTGGTATTGTTATTATAGAATTCCTTTTCAAAGATTAGTATTAATAAGATTAACTCAGATTTATTCGGTAAATCTGGAATGGGGCTAAAACCTGCATTCCAGTTGATTCTGGTGAAGATGGCCAGAGACGATACTACAAAATACTGCTATAGTTGTATGCATGAGGATGAGATTCAAGACAATTTTCCAATAGTAATTCTAAGGCAGTCAAAGTAGAGGGCCAAGTTGAGTTAGAAAACCTTCACAAAAGTGCAAATCGGAGCTAACGGAGGTCTATCTAGGTAGTAGCATTGGGGTTAGAAAGGAGGGGACAGATGGAAGGTAAACTAGCTGTTAACAAGTTCCTGAAACTGTTTTCTATTAAAGCTGACTTAGAAAAAAAAAAGAAAATGAAAATGCACTGTTGTAAGCACTAAAACAAACACAGCCAAAAAGATGTTTTCTTAACTGGGAAATTATGATATGCAGTTTTGTTTGATATCTAAATGCAAATTTTGCATGTGGGTTGCATTTATGGAAGAACTGAAAACAACCATAATATACTGTATCATGGTAGAAACAAAACAAACTAGCTGTACTTGGCATAGTAATGATAAGCCCTTTAAATTAAATCTTTATGCAGATTCTATTTTATACTCCCAACTTTTCCTGAAGCTTGTGTAATTCTGATGTGTAAACCAGCAAATGGATATGCTCTGTGAATTGAGTAGCCTGTTTGGGTACCAGCTGGCTTGGCTGTATGCCTTTCTAATGGTAATGAAGTCACACAGCTGCTAGGACAATCAGCTGGAGTTCAGATTATCACTAGCTAAATGGATATCCATTGACTAGCTTCTTATCCGGACTTATTAAAGTTCAGTATTGACAAATGAAGAGTGGCTAGGGGTTTACAGCTAAGATGCATGTAGAAATGAACTTGTTGCCTTTTTTTTGTTGTTGTTTGTTTTTTACAGCTATTCTTGTGATTCACAGAGTATCATTCATCTATTTAAGATGTGATTACTAAGGTACTGTAAAAGTTTAAGCAGGCCTCCATTTACTGTTTTTAAGTGAATGCTCTGAAACAAGTAGTCACATGCATCAATAAGTTGTCTATATAAATCAAAATAAATAAATAAAAAATCCCAAAGTATTGTTTTTTCTTTGAACCAAACAGAAGAACACATAATTCCTCAAAAAGTTTATAGTTAACTTGAAATTGATATTTTAGTGACTCTTACTTGCAGGTATCTTGGTGGATAATTTCCAAGATTTGATTCTATCTACACTAGTCAATATGTCACTAAAAATGATTTGATTTCTCTCAACCTAACAAATTAGGTAAAATGTGATCAGTGTAACTTAGTTAATTCTATAACCATCCCTTGAAGTCTTGTAAATCCTCAAGCTAACAAACACTAAACTTAACAGTTCTTGTGCTCTAAATGTCAGAAGCGGAGAACAGGCTTTCACGGAATGGTAAAGCTGTTTGTCCAATGCGCCTCCTTCCTTTACCACATGCTGCAATCGGGGCACAGAGCTCAGATATAACATCCCATTTCCTTTACTCATATCCTGTTCATTTCATGTATTTAAATTTGTTTCATTTTGTTTCAAGATCGCCTAACCTGATGTCCCACAGTCATCCTCATCTTTCCTTATCTCAAAAACTACCTTCTACTTACAGCCTTGTGAAAATTTTGAAAATGCTTGGTCCATGTTTTCCAATTTTTGCCCCACAAATTCAATTTAAAATTGCCTCCTAACCATATATGTATATAATTATTTGCCTTAGACTTTGAAGAAATATCCTTTAGACTTTCTTGTATCCAAACAAAAACCACATTTCCGCCGGCTTGCCTCAAGAAGATATGGAAGTAGAAAGTGTTGAGGCAGAACAAATGTGAATGATGCTCATACACCCAGTTTATTTGCGTCAACTCTCTGTCCCCATTTTTAATCTGCAGTATACTTACTTAATCTCCAGGTCTCTTTACTGCTGATTCTAAAGACAGAGCAACATTGTTCCCCTGCCCATCCTGGGATTTAAAATGCTTTCACTTTTAGCTATGTCCAGATATTTCTATAGGTCTTGCCTAATATTCTCAAGTGTAAGTGCTACAAAGCAGAACTTACGGCATTATAAATGTGTATTCTCTGGCTCAAAGCGTGCGCTACACTATGACTAACCACACTTCCTGGTAACTCAGAATTAAGATTTTGGCAGGATCCTCTTACTAGAAAAGGACAAAATTCCAGGCCTCCTACAAACCAATAAATGTAAACTCACCCACAGGAAGGATGCTATCCTGACTCCAGAGAACATGCCCAGATCAAGTCCAGACCTTCATGTAGAGTACATTTTATTGGAGGCAAAACGGCATACGCCTACAGTCAAAAACTACTTCTTAATCATTTTTTTTAAACTTATGAAAAGGAATAATTAAATGGTCTAGCTTCAAAATATTTACACTGAAAAGCTAGACTATACCCCCTAGATTGGCAGAGTTGCACCAGAAGACAGAAGATCTAGCTATCTCTGGGAATTTCTGAGTCATTGAATCTCTTTTGATTTGATAAGTAAAATAGGAGTTTAGGTTTCATTCAGTCACTCATTCATTTATTCACCAAACACAGATGTGCTGCTCTACACTGTGTAATGCACTTGGAACACAGAATGAGAAAGCCATACACAAACCTCAGAAGAGATCTGGGATCCCTGAGGTTCCTGACAAATCAAAATTGTGTAAGTACTGTAGGTGAATGGGATATTATTACTCCCTTGGGTTTTCCATACACAACAAAAAAAAGTTACCGCTGATATCATCTTCTATAGCTGAGGCTGTTGATACTCCTCGATACTCTGTTCAATGCTGACCATTGACTAGCTCTGGCCAGTAGATTTTAAGTGGAGGTAATAGGGGCACCAGGTAGCACTTCTAGCCAAGACTAGTTATGTGTCCAGGATTCTTCTTGCCCTCTTTCCCATTCCATCTGTAAGCTGGATGATGCCAAGGTGACATTGTACTTATAATACGGCAGAGGTACTAGCAAAAAGTGCCTGGTGCCTGGGTTCATTAAAGGATAGCTGCCTGATCCATGGACAACATATAACTTCTATCGTGTTAACCCATAAAGATTTGGAGGCTTGTTTGTTGTTGCAGCATAGCCTAGCACAGTGTGCTTAATTCAAACAACGATACATATTATAAGTCTCACTCACTGACATAAAACAATTAAGACCAATATATTTTTCAGTGCTTTTCATGACAATTACAACACCTAACATCTCAGTCCCTGACCCTCAAAACTGAGACTATTTAATCACTGATATTAATATTTTCTCCAAGGAATATTGCCAATTTTAATCAATTACTTAACTCCCCTGAGCATACTGTCAGGAATGCTCCTGAAATATTAAATGTGTCATATAAAAATCTTAATGATCTCTTACTGATCAATATTTTCATGGAGAATCCACATATGACTTCATGTTAAATATGTCAAGCCATAAGGTATGTGAGGATGTTTTCATTATGTACTTTGAACAGAGATTTTCATAGTGTTCTTATTTTTGTTGCCATTTGGGAGTATCTGTGGATTCCATGTCTTTGTTCACCCTTTCTCTTCAGGTATCCAGGGAAGGCCATATGTTGAACCAATGTGGTGTTCCCTGAAGCAGGTTTTCCTCTTTAAAATGCTACATTTTGCAGCATTATATGTACCATCCATCGACAGTCCATTATGTTGGCTCAGGTATAACCAACTTGCAAGCAGGCACAATGCCAAATACACAGATGGCATGAGGAGAAAGAGCCAAAAAAAACATGTGAATCAACTGTGGGTATTGATGGCATAATTCCCAGACATGGAAGTCCAAACACTTGTCCATCCTAAACTTATAGTACATACTTAGAGAAACACAGGTTTGTCAATGATAATCTAGCACTGACATATTAATTTAAAAATAATTTAAAGCCACCTTTGACTGCTGAGGATAGCTACAAAGCGATAATTCTACAAAGGCTGGTGTTCAGTCTTTTGTCTTTACCCAGGTGACTCTTCAAAAGACAATTGGGCAGCACATTTCAAAAAACAAAAAAAAAGTATCTAATTACATCAGTTATAAATAAAGGGAAAAATGTATCTTGGCTTAATTCATATAATCAGTACAATAAAAACAGAAGACAAATGTCAATGAACTATGTGCAAGGACCAAAGATTGTTTGCACAGTAGGCTTCAAATTGTGCTTCTATTAAATATTCATATTTGACCCTCCTGCCTGTGGGATCAAAAATGTATTATTTTATAAAGTAGTAAACTTCATTGTTAGGATTGGACCTGTGAGCACATAAAATGGACAGTACATGATTTGAGGATCTTTAAATAGAACATCCACTTAATAAATCCTTTCCCTGCTATTTTGGCATTTTGCCTAAAATTTCCTAATTCATTGTGAGTTAGGTTAACTTATTGTATCTCTTGAAGGTACCAGTTCGAAGGAATGTATTTTATTAGAGACAGAAGAACAAGTAAATTTTAAATTCTTGGAAAATGTAGGATGGAATTTTTACAGCAAAGGCCCTTTGGACCTATTGTGAAAGACCCTCAGAATCTCTTACCTTACTCATAAGCTTAATAAGGACAATTCCGATTAAATTGGCTCTAGGGACAGTGTCTATTAGAGAAGTTGACAGTGAACTTCTCAAGGTTGAAAATACTTAGAAGATTAATCTGGAACCTACATAGCCTATTAATATGTTCAAAGTGACTCAGTGAGTCATATATTTGACCCCAAATCCAGTGCTATTATTATTATATCACCCCGCCATTGTACAGAGTTGAACTAGTTAATTTACATAATTTTTACAGTTTAAGATAGGAGTAGGAATATTACAATTTTCAAGAAAGCATTTATTATATGATCACTAGCATGTAAGCATGGGATTTCAATATAACATGGAGAAAAACACTTGCTCTTTGCAAGTAGGTAGTTAAATCCCGTTAAATTTCTATACTGTAACTTACTTAAATTCTGTACTAGTGTTTAGTACACACAAAATTTAGTCACTTCTATGATCATTACCACTTTAGTTTTGATTCTTGGTCAATTTATGTCCATTACCTATCATTTACCAAGTGTTCATACATACTTCCAAAACAGCATATTCATGTTTGCAGAACATCAAACATAGTCACAGAATCTGGTGTTTGAGAAGTCCACTTTATCCTTATATTTTTTACAACATATAATTATTTGATTTTATTTGACTGCCAAGGAGGATTTTAATAAGTGACATATATTCAAAGACTACCCAGAGAGTAAAGTTTTCTCCATAATAACTCTGTTTTTCTTGAAAGATATTAAAATGTTAAGAATAGGTTTACTCTTAAAGTTTAACTTAAACATGAGGTAAGATTAGAATGCTTTTCACATGATCAAAACTTCTTTCTAAAATTTCATCCTAAAAATCCCAGTCTCTTTAATTGTTAAATTGTCTTAAAACATTCCTATAGATAGCTCAGGTTTTGGAGAATGGCTTCCAGCCATTCCCATAACAAAGAAGCTACTAGAGTACATGGTTTTCTCAGATTATAATTAAGATACACAACTGCTAAAAATTTAGTTTTATCAATTTTCCCTATTAAATGTAATTAAGAAAATGCTTATTAATATAGTATAGAAATGCATTATAACAAGCTCATAAATACACAGGTTTTGAAACGCCACAAAACCTAAAATCTCCCTGAGAGCAGAAGTTTATACACGAAAATCTGAAATAACATATTTGAACTAAACAGAGTTTTCGCTTTGTGGCAACTTATTTTCTTTTTTAGTCTTCCCTTCATTCAATCATGTGTTCCTTTATTCATTTACCAAATAATTGTTGAGCATTTACTGTAAGTCAAGAAATGGGGCAGATACAAAGAAGACATGGCATGTAGTCAAAAGAAAATTCCTTTGGTACAGGGTTCAGAATTGAAAAGATTATATAACTTCTGCTATGAATACATGAAAGGAGATGAGGTTTTCATTCAAGGTAGAAAATGACATCCATTATAAAAGTGCTATTAATAACAGCCCTTTAATATTTAACAGAGCAGAGTGATTAAGACAGAACCCATACTTTATTATTCTATCTTCTACATGTATTAAGTAGGTATGACCACATTTGGGAGTATTAGGTATAATTAAAATACAACTGTGTTTTTTTTTAAATCCATATGGGACATAGTAGATAGTTGTGAGTATTTAAAGCAATTATATTTATGTCAACAGCTATTCTGCTTTTGCCGAATGAGAATTTGTAATTCCCAATATGTCACCCAATAAAATAATAAATTAAAATGAATTACCTATGTGAGCATGATGAGGGAATGATCTTTGAGTTTATTCACTTGACTTTAAGACAGAGTCAAACTTAATCTAATTCTGGAAGCAATTAAGACTAAATTATTCCCTATATTTTCATATTATAGGAACACAACAATTTTAATAAAATGAAAATTTTTTTCAATACATCTACTGAATTTTAAGCATTCTGGTTGAAAGCCAATTGTTTTTATTATGTGTGCTTTCAAAATTTTGTATCGAAATACAGTTGACTCTTCAACAACACAAGTTTGAATTATGCAAGTCCTCTTATATGTGGATTTTTTAATACACACTATAAATGTATTTTCTCTTCCTTATGATTTTCTTAATAACATTTTGTTTTCTCCAGCTTACTTTATTGTGAGAGTACAGTATAGAATACATATAGCATACAAAATGTGTCACTCCATTGTTTATGTTATTGGTAAGGCTTCTAGTAAACATTAAGCTATTAATTCAGTTTTGGGGGAGTGAAAAATTATACACAGATTTTGACTGCACAGGGGGTTTCAGCTCCCATAACCCCCGCATTGCTCAAGCGTCAACTTTTTACTAGATTGTAAATATTTTTACAGGTACAACTACACGTTGCTTATCTTTGTATACTCCCCAGGACCTAGCATAATATTTCACTTAATTAAAGGGTATTATAATGAAATGAAAATGAAAAACATAGGGGTAGTTTTCTAAATAAGTACAAAAATATTCTATGTAGTTAATATGTTCTCTTGTTTACTAGTGCTTAAATGTTCTACCTGCTATTTTGAACCTAAATTTGCTGGTATTGCTTTTGGTCTTCAGACATTTTTAGGCAACTAATTACCAAAAACATAATCTGAATCTCTTTAAAGTTCCATTTCTTTTCAATGCAAGTTAAAATCTGTAAATCTATGAGATAAATGACAAATGTTAAACATGTATAAAATGTCAATGAAATCCCTACTAATTAACTTGTGAACTAATCATATTCGGAGTGCTTTTTAAATCACAAGACTTTTGTAGTCATAGCCAATGAAATTCTTTCTATAATACCTTTCTAGATTGTGATGCAAATAATAAACCAAACTTTGATCTTCTTACTAAATCCTGCAGATACTCCACCCACCATGTACAAAAAAAAATGAATAAAAGTTGTTTTCCAAAATTGTAAAATTTCAGTTCAGAATTGACAAATGAAAATATATATATGAGGATCATATACACACCTAACAATAACTTTTAAAAAATAGGATAACTTGACTTTGTTAAAAGCTATACATTTTGTTAAAAGCTTGAATTCGTTAAATGCAGTTGATCGGTCTAGACCGATCAACAGCATTAGTTGGACATTTCCAACTATTACTTGCATGCCATAACTTTTGATTATAACTGCAAAATATCTTTTACTTCAATGTTTGAATATAAAATTTATCATGGATTTTTAACGTAATTATGAAACAAGCGATTAAATATTTCTGTTATTAGCAAAATAGATGCTTATCAGACTCACAAAGATATTACTTAACATATATTGAGATCTTATTTTGTATCAAATGAACACATTTTTTATTTTACCCTGTATCAAATATAGTAATAAAATGAATGTTCTCAATTAATTTTTACCACAATTTTACAAGAAAGGTACTATTATTTTCCCATTTACAAGATAAATAGACTGATGGTTAGTGGCCTCAAGATCTCCTAGTCAGAGAAGGGACATTCTTTCCACAATACATAGTTCTTAAATAATAATTTTCATGTTTGAGTGTCAGAAAGTCAGTTAACAGATATTAAAATCAAAATAAATATACAAATGGAAACACTCATCAATATATGGTTACACTATTTCTATTCCACTGGCAATGACAGGAAACTTCCTCAACATCTTTGAGGAAACAGATGATAGCAGGTTCTGTGATTATTTGTCTAGAAAATAATGAAATAACTGATGGCACTGTTCAGAGTCCCATAGTAAAGAAAGAAGTTGTTTGCTTTGAGATGGATTGTCTCTTAGGTGTTCCTGACAGGCAGACCAAACACTTTCCCCCCCTATTATTATGAATAAATCAGACACTGATTCAAACAATTTAACATATTTAATAATTAAAATGTATTAAACTATCTCTTCATTTATCTATTAACTTGCACATCAACTTGTTTCAAAAATAATTTAGCCACCTAATCCAAAAATGTACAAGACACAGAGAGGGAAAAATCAACAAATTTCACATTTCAAATACTAATATCAAAGTAGTCACACAGCATTGCTGCAATCTGGATAATATACTCAACCTTATACCTTTTCATCTGAAAATAACACATTATCACTAAATTACTTAAATAATCACTTTGGCTATTTTTTCTTAACACTACTTGGATTATGAATAAATGACATGGTTACTACAGAAATGTAAGAAGACTATTCATTCCAAATTGCTAGCGTAGAAGTTAGAACTTCTTAAAGAAGAAAACAATTGTCTTACAACACAAGTAAACATAGCAGTCTATCACTCTTAGGAATGAGTAAACTATTGTTGGGACTCCCAACACATGAAACAGAAAAGTAAACCAAATAGAAGCACATAATTTGAACAAAGTCACTGAACTAGTTAAAAAAATATGGCTATAAAATTAAAGTCTGCACACACTATCCCAAAACCATTACAACCATACTACCTTAAAACTACTTTCTTGCATCCTTGAACAATTCAAAGTACTTTCGAAAGTCTGTACTTTCCACTCAAGTAGTTTGGGGGTATATTGGAAATCAAGAGTAAGCAAATCAGACCTGGAAGACCATATAGAGAATCAAGATGAATGAAGAAAGTCGTGTGAGACAGAAGCACGCTGACCAGCCATGCTGTCTCAAGGGATACTCAGAGTCTCCTCAATCTCAATACTGCCGTGTCAGCAAGACAAGAAGACTATTGTCTCATCTTGGGATTTTTCAAGAAAGATATGAAATTTAGAATTTTATACTTCTATTTATATATCTGCCCATTCAACATTTAAAAATAAATTTTAAAAAAAGCATTTGGCTTATGGGGACTTAGTCAATAGGAGCCTTTTCTCAAGACAAGTGAGAATTATACAACTAAAGAAATTTGAACATATGTTGTCTCTCAAATTTTAGCATGTACCAGAATCACCTAGAATGCTTGTTAAAATACAGATGGCTCTTTCCCAGACTTTGTGATTCAGTAGGTCTGGGGTAGGGTCTGAGAATTTGCATTTCCAACAAGTTTCCAGGTGATGCTGCTGCTGTTACTGCACTGATCTAAACCGTGATATTATGTCTTCTGTTTTAAGGAAAAGGAACAAATCATGAGTCTCCATTAACTTCTTAAGCATTACTGAAGTATAATAAACATACATGTATTTGCATGGATACAAATTTTCAATTTTCTTGAGTACATTTCCTGGTGTGGAATTAATTTTTAAAGAAACTACCAAACTGTTACCTAAAGTGGCTGTTTCACTTGACCTTCCAGAAATTACTGAGGGTTCTGGGATTTGTATACCCTCTCCATCATGTAGTATTACCTGGCTCTTGATTATAGCCTTCCTATTGGGTATGTAGTGGTATCTTATTGTAAATTTAATTTCCATTCCCTAATGATTAATAAATAACTTTGTGTTTTTCATGTGCTTACTTACATTTTTACAATATCTTCTTTGGTGAAATGTCTGTTCAAATCACTTGTCCATTTAAAAAAAAACCTGTTGTATTATTATTCTTAAATAATAAAATTGATGTAATTTGGAAAAAGTCATTTATTGCATACATGATTTGAAAATATTTTCCCCACTCAAGCTTATCTTTTCAATTTCTAATGGTGTCTTCTAAAGGGCAAACATTTTTAATTTTATTGGAGTCCAATTTATCAATTTTTAATTTATGGGTCATGCTTTCACCATTGTGTCTAAGCACATTTTGCCTAATGCGAATTCACAAAGATTTACTCCAGTTTTCTCCTTTAAGGTTATAGTTTTAGTAAATATTATTCTGAATTTTGGTAACTTGTACTTTTTTTCATATTTTCTTGGCTAGTCTAGGTTGGCTTTGTCAGTTTTGTTCAACTTATCAAAAAACAAATCTTTGATCGGTTGCACTGATTTTCTCTATTACTTTTCCACTTTATATTTCATTGATTTATGCTTTAATATTTATTATTTCATTCCTTCTGTTTGCTTTGGATTTAGCTTGCTTTTCTTGTCCTGGATCTTAAGGTTTAAACTTAAGTTATTGATTTTTTCTTTTTCTTTTCTGATATGGACACTTAAATGTTTAAATTTCCCTCTAAACACTGCTTTAGCTGCATCCCTCATTCTTTCTTTCTTTTTTTTTTTTTATGTTGGGGTATCATTTTCATTCAGTTGAAAATATTTACAATTAACTTTGTGATTTTTTTCTTTGACCATGGTTTATTAGAAGTCTTGTTTAATTTTCACTCTTTGGGGTTTCCCATAATTTTGATTTCTATGTGTTATTTTTAATATAATTTTGTTGTGGTCAAAGCAACACCTTGTATGATGTCAATACGTTTATATTCACTGAGACTTGTTCTATGGAAGAGAAAATGGTTTCTACTGGAAAATGTTCCATGAGTGTGAGTGTTTGAACACAATGTGTATCCTGCAGTCATTAGGTGGAGATATATGCCAATTACATCTATACATGCCAATTAAATCTAGTTCATTGACAGTGTTGTTCAGTACTTCTGTATCCTTGCTATTTTCAGTCTAGTTTTCTTATAAATTACTAAGAGTGGAATATTGAAACATCCCGGCCAGACAGTTAAATTTTTCATTTATTTTTCATTCTTTCAGATCTTGCTTTGTGTATATAGGGGATCTATAAATGTGTAAGTGCATATACATTTATGACCTGCACTCTATAGGTATACATATATTTATAACTGTTAACATCTTTCTGATGTATTGTTATCTGTCATTTTGAAATCCTCTTTGCAACAGTTCTCGTCTTTAAGACTCCAGTTCTCTTATGGTAACAATTTACATGGTATTTCTTTTACCATTCTTGTACTTTTAGCCCATTTATACATTTAATGAGAGCTGAGAAACTGATTATCTACTAAATGTTTGCATTTTATATTTACTACGTTATACCCAAAGTACAAGAAGTATTTCATATTCTAAAACAGTTTCTTAGAAAGTAAAGTTAAACTTGAAAAAAAAAACCCAATGTTCCTGGAAAACAGGATTCCCAGTGAACTGGTTATAGTTCCCTTCTCTGAGTTTAGGTAACTGCTCTCACTCCTTGTTGAACAAGGAGAAGAGTGTAGAAAACACAACACTCTTTCCCCAGATTCAAACCAAGTTACTGAACTATCCTTTGTTACCTATGTTATCCCCCTACTTCTCCCAAAATAGTTTATTTATTAAACTTTACCTTAAATGATCCCAATTTGACTGTACCATGTGTTTCCTATTGGAATTATACAAATATTAAGGAATTATTGTTAATTTTGCTAGATATGATAATACATGGTAGCTATATAACAAATAAAATGCCCTGAACAGTTAGAGACACATACTGCAATATTTGTAGGTAAAATGAAGATTGGCAAAATGTTGATAATTATTGAAGCTGCTTGATAAGTACATCTCCTTTATTGTATGGTTCTCTTCATTTTGTGGTATATTTGAAGATTTCCCTAAGAAAATAAGGTTTTTTTGCTTTTCGTTTTTTTACTGTCGCTACTTTGAAGCACTTTGGTAACTTATTTTTCATTATAATCTCTGCTTTGGTGGCCCTGCCATGAATACAAATAGAACAACCATTTCTAAGGCAAGTAGGTCAATTGTTTCATCTTTTGTCCATTCTGCAGCCCTGAATTTGGTAACATTCTCACACTTCAGTTAAAAACTTCTTT